>NC_086449.1:97548407-97793407 GCF_028390025.1 Pseudophryne corroboree
CCCAGTTATTCCAGCTTCTCCTGCACTACCTGTTCCTATGGCTGGACCTCGTTCAAGTCAGACCTATTTCACTCCCTTCAAAGCTAATTCTACTGAGAGGGCAACTTCCTCTTTTAAAGGTTCCAGGATTCCTCTGTCTACTGCTGTAAAACCTGATCCAATGAGGACTTATCTATTGGAACAACTTCAAAGTCTTCTATCAAGAATTATTCCAATAATACCAGAAATCCTAGGAGGTGCTTTAAACACAGTCTGACTTCCTTAAAACTAATGTATCTCCTCCTGTGCAGAGAGAAGGTAGATTCCAGAGCTACCCGCCTCCAAACTCACTGAAGCTGAACACCGGCATCGCAAGCAGCTTCACCTCTGTTTCTACTGTGGGAGCTCTAGTCCCCTCATTAAAGACTGTTCTCTCCGCGAGTCAAAAGTTGGTGATAGGTCCCAACGTCACGGAGTTCTTACCTGCAAACCTTCCTGTGTATCGTCTACAGTTCCAGTTTCCTCTATTCTGGACAGGAGTGTCCAAAAAGTCTACAATTGGGGTCCTCTGATAAATAGTCCCAATTTCAAGTTCAGAAACCAAAAGGTACTGGTTATGTTAGCCATAGCTAAAGAAGTTTTTGTTTCTACAGCCCATGGTGGGGCATCTGATGTTGTGACCCCAGAAGGGGTATCTGATGTTCAGATTCCAGAAGCGGCATCCAGGCATGCTACTCAAAGAAGTGTGTCTGATTTGTCATTGGAGTTTCAGCCTCAAGAGAGCTATCTAGGGCCAAGATCCCAGGAGGAATTCTTAAATCCACAGATACAGACATGAAGTTTTGTTCATCATCTTCGGAGAGTGCTACCAACTCTGTACAGCTTCAAGATGGATCATCTGAACATCCGGATTCTATTTATACAGAGTCAACTATCTGCAGACCTAATCCGGTTCTAGCTGTCGGTCCAAAGATTCCAGTGGTTCCAGCCATTACAAGTAGCTCTGTTTCCAATATTAAGCTACCACCTTCGGTCCCAGCCGATTCAAGAATCTAATCCGGTTCTATCCGTCAATCCAAAAACTCCTCCGGTCTGAGCCGGTTCGAGCTTTTCAAGACCCAATCCAGTCCCATCTGTCTGTCCGGATCCGTCTCCTTTGGTTCCAGCCAATTCAAGTATCCCTGGACAAATCCTGGTTCCACCCATCTGTCCAAAGTCTCCTTCAGTTCCTACCAATTCCAGTTCCTCTGAACCTGATCCGGTTCACTCCAGTGTTTCAATTAATGAACTCCTGTGCCAGAGTCCACACAGTTCTTGCAGATATCGCAATTGCCTCAACCCAGATGGAGGGTCTAAGCATCTCACCTCAAGATGAAGCTTCTAGTGTCCAGTCAACTTCAGCTGGGAACTCCTGTCAGTCAGTTCTGGAGATGACGTCCTCTCTCCACCCTAGAGCATCTCAAGTTGATCCTACTCCTACTTTTTAATGCTTATTCCAGTACTCTACTCTCAAGTGTCCTACATTGTTTTCTAAGACTTAAACTGACATTCAGCCTTCAAGTGTCCACTTAATACTCCAGCTCCCATTTACTTTGATGGTGATTATGCTAAGTTCTGTGCATAAGTGAGCCAATACCTCACTGCTACTGAGTCGGGATCTTCAATGAGTATTACTCCAGTCAATGCAATAAGATATTTTCTCCTATTATTTAGAGGTAAAGCACTGGATTGGGCAAATCCTATCATTGAATCTAAAGATCCGCTACTGAATGAGCTTGCCGCCTTCCTCGAAGCAGTACAACCGGAGTTTGCTCCCAATTTAGGCCATTCAAAGCCATCTGGGCATTCTGCCCAATTTGTTATCAGTCTGCGTACTGCTAAATCCTCCCCAGCATCGCTGTCTGTGCAAGATCAAGGCTGATCTGAGCTGGTTTTCACTCTCTATGAGCAGCGGCTATCTGATCGCAGACCTCTGCAAAAATGCAGAGGAGCGATCAGGTCTGAATTAGACCCAATATCCCACAAACCTGTGTGTATCTATCAAATAAAAGCAAGGGGATATAGGGGGTTATTCCTACCTGATCGCTTGCTGCAGTTTATCGCAGCGCAGTGATCGGGTCGGAACTGCGCATGCGCCGGTGCCGCAGTGTGCCGGCGCATGCCAGACAGCCGAAGGCCACCATTGCCTAGCTATCACCTCTGAGGCAGAGGCCGTCGCTGGGTGGGAAGGGGCTGGATGGCGGCATTAAGCTGCCATTTAGGGGGCGCTGTCCGGCCAACCCAGGCAAGGCCGGACCGTTGAGGGGGCGGGCATAGGCGGCTGCATGATGTCACACGCAGACGCTGCGACTCGGGGCAGCGAAGAGGTTCTTCCGGCCAGCCGCAGGAGCTGCGCTGGCCAGGAGTAACTCCTGAGTTGCAAAAGCATCGCCACTGTGCGATGCTTTTGTATTTCTGCGGGGGGGGGGGGGGGTGGCACTGACATGCGAGGCAGACTAACCCTGTGCTTGGCGTCCCCCCGCATGTCTGAGTGCTTGATCGTAGCTGTGCTAAATTTAGCACAGCTATGATCAACTCGGAATGACTCCCATTGTTCATATGATCAAAACTTTTAAGTTTGCTTGTTCATTATATAAACCTGCTTTTATCTTTGCCCACCCAATCCTCAAATTAATAAACTATTAATAAGAATTCACTGTAAACACCATAATGCAAAGGTGACACAGGAGAAATCACCCATAGTTTTACTAGACAAGAAAAACTGGCCACATCTATACTAGAGATGAGCGGGTTCGGTTCCTCGGAATCCGAACCCGCCCGAACTTCAGTTTTTTTTACACGGGTCCGAGCGACTCGGATCTTCCCGCCTTGCTCGGTTAACCCGAGCGCGCCCGAACGTCATCATCACGCTGTCAGATTCTCGCGAGGCTCGGATTCTATCGCGAGACTCGGATTCTATATAAGGAGCCGCGCGTCGCCGCCATTTTCACACGTGCATTGAGATTCATAGGGAGAGGACGTGGCTGGCGTGCTCTCCGTTTATAGAGATTCGAGATGAGAGTGAGACAGAGAGAGACACAGTAGTAATTTTGGGGAGCATTAGGAGGAGTACTACTACTACTAGTACTTGCTGAAGTGATAGAGATAGTGTGACTGTATTATCTGACTTGTGGGGGAGACACTGACAGTGGGGAGCAGTTAGAGTCTGAGAGCAGGACTCAGGACTCAGGAGTACATATAACGTACAGTGCACACTTTTGCTGCCAGAGTGCCACACTGCCATTGTTTGTGACCACACTGACCACCAGTATAATATATATTGTGATTGTCTGCTTAGGACTCAGGAGTACTACTTGCAAGTTGCTGATAGTGTGACCAGTGACCTGACCACCAGTTTAATAATCACCACCAGTTTATGAGTTTAATATATATATATATATATAAGTTGTAACACTGTAGGGGTGCAAGGCGCCTTTTCCTGGGGAATATGGCAGCACGCAGCAGCTGAGGAACAACACAAGTCCAGTTTCTGGTACAACTGACCCCGGCCAGTTTTATTGAAACAGAAAATAAAACAAACCCCAAAATAAAAATACCTTGCCTGTCCGGCACTAACTAAACATAAGATATTCCTAACTGTCACTAAACAAAACACAGAGTTCTTCAGTACATACTGTATAGCTTACTTGCATCAGAAAGCGTGTCTCTCACACACAGATCCCTCAGCCTTCCCAGGCAGTCTGCCCATACTAATCAGGTTAGCAGCACTATAACACACTTACACAGCTGAAACCCTGATTAGCCCTCTGTGAGGCCAAAGACCCGAACTGGGCCCAATGTCTAGAACTCGCCTTATCTCTCTCTCAGAGCCTTTACCCAGCTTTTACAGCAAACTGAAAAGGTTCAGACAAAACAAAAAGCATTTTTCCTAGAAGTTAACATTTTCTAAAACATGTAAGACAAGAACCTGGGACAAATATACCTGCCCTCAAACACTATCCCAGTGTTCTTGTCACATATCCCCCTCCCCTGTTTCGACCTAGGGGCCGGAACACTTGTAGCCCCCAAACAGAAGATGCGAGACAATGCATCTGCGTTGGCCAATTGTGTTCCCGGTCTATGTTCGACAGTAAACTTAAAGTCCTGCAACGCTAGAAACCATCTAGTTACACGAGCATTCTTGCCTCTATTTACATACATCCATTTTAAAGGGGCATGGTCTGTCACTAGTCTGAATTGTCTACCCAAGAGGTAATATCTCAAGGTATCTAGTGCCCACTTAATGGCCAAAGCCTCCTTTTCCACAATGGCATACCTTTTTTCATGCTCATTGAGTTTCCTACTCAAATAAATGATAGGGTGTTCGTCCCCATCTCTGGTTTGGGACAGCACAGCACCTATCCCTACCTCTGAGGCATCTGTCTGTACCACAAATTCTTTTGAAAAATCTGGTGTTATCAACACCGGTTGTGAACACAAAGCCACTTTTAACGCTTGGAACGCCTTTTCTGCATCAGGGTTCCATTTCACCACATTTGACTGCTTCCCTTTGGTAAGGTCTGACAACGGCACCGCTGTGGTCGCAAAATTAGGAATAAACCGTCTATAGTACCCAGTAATTCCCAAAAAAGCCCTTACCTGTTTTTTATTCACTGGACGAGGCCAGTTTTGAATAGCATCAACTTTATTCAATTGGGGCCTAATCAGACCTCTGCCTATGGTGAAGCCCAAGTATTTGACCTCCTCCATTGCGAGGCAGCACTTCTTTGGGTTAGCAGTTAACCCTGCCTCTCTGATTGAGTCCAGTACTGCTTGTACTTTAACCAAATGGGACCCCCAGTCTGTACTGTGAATTACCACATCATCCAAATAGGCAGCTGCATATTTTCTATGGGGCCTCAAAATTTTATCCATCGCCCGTTGAAAGGTTGCTGGAGCCCCATGCAACCCAAAGGGTAACATCTTATACTGGTACAGCCCCTCCGGAACCGAAAAGGCTGTTTTTTCTTTGGCGCTATCAGATAAAGGTATTTGCCAGTAACCTTTGGTCAGGTCCAATGTGGTGAGAAACCTGGCTGTTCCCAGCCTTTCTACAAGCTCATCCACACGGGGCATGGGGTATGCGTCAAACTTGGACACCTCATTTAACTTACGAAAGTCATTACAGAAGCGTATGCTACCGTCGGGCTTCGGGATGAGCACTATGGGACTGGACCACTCACTGTTAGACTCCTCTATGACTCCAAGTTCTAACATGGTTTTAACTTCCTTAGAAATAGCTTCTCGCTGAGCTTCAGGAATCCTATATGGCTTTAAATGAACCCTGACCCCTGGTTCTGTGACAATGTCATGTTTTATTATGGTCGTTCGGCCAGGCAGCTCTGAAAATACCTCCCTATTTTGGATGAGAAATTCTTTAACCTGATTGTTCTGATCAGCTGATAATGTCTCTGACACCTTCACTGCGGGAAGCAACCGGGGTGAAGACACCGAAGGGCAAGGCTCCGCTGACAGAGACAACCTATCTTTCCAGGGTTTGATTAAGTTAACATGGTAAATCTGTTCGGGTTTTCTCTTTCCCGGCTGGTATACTTTGTAATTAACCTCATTCACTTTTTCCCTAATCTCAAATGGACCCTGCCATTTAGCTAGGAATTTGCTTTCCACAGTGGGTACCAAAACAAGAACTCTATCTCCAGGAGCAAATTCCCGTATCTTGGCACTCCGGTTATAGACCCTCTGTTGAGCACTTTGGGCCTGTTCCATGTGCTCTCTGACAACAGGTACCACGGCTGCAATCCTATCCTGCATTTGTGTTACATGCTCAATAACGCTTCTATAAGGAGTGGGCTGTCCTTCCCACGTCTCTTTGGCAATATCCAACAACCCTCTGGGGTGTCTACCATACAACAAATCAAACGGAGAAAACCCCGTAGAGGACTGAGGAACTTCTCTGATGGCCATTAACAAGTAGGGCAACAAACAATCCCAGTTTTTCCCATCTCTCTCAACAACCTTTTTTAACATACTTTTTAATGTTTTATTAAACCTTTCCACCAACCCGTCAGTTTGGGGATGGTAGATGGACGTCCTGAGGTGAGTGACCTTAAATAACTTGCACAATTCTTTCATGATCCTTGACATAAATGGAGTACCTTGGTCAGTCAAAATTTCTTTTGGTATTCCCACTCTACTAAATACCTGCACCAGCTCCTTAGCTATCGCCTTGGTTGTGATAGTGCGTAAAGGGACAGCCTCAGGATATCGAGTGGCATAGTCCATAATTACCAGGATATACTGATGGCCCCGAGCAGACTTTAACAAGGGCCCCACGAGATCCATGGCTATTCTGTCAAACGGGACCTCTATAATAGGCATGGGAACTAGTGGGCTCCTGAAATGGGGTCTAGGGGCATGATACTGGCATTCAGGACAGGAAGAACAATATTCAGACACTTCTTTATAAACCCCTGGCCAAAAGAACCTTTGTAAAACTCTTTCAGTGGTTTTTTCTGCCCCTAAATGTCCTGCGGTAACGTGACTATGAGCTAAATCTAGTACCGTTCTCCGATAAGGCTGGGGAACTACCAGCTGTTCTACCACATCCTCACCCCTTTTGACAATGTGGTACAAGAGCTCATTACAGATGGCCATGTGGGGATACGTAACCCTGTCACCTGGTACCACAGGTTCCCCATTAACAATCTTAACATTCTCTCTAGCCTTTATTAAGGTAGGATCCTTTAACTGTTCAGACGCAAACAGATCCTTCTTTACCTCCAGGTCAGGCACGCTTTCAGTTCTAACTACTATGTCTCTGTTCCCGGCAAGAGGGTCCTCACTGGACTCCCCATCTGTCACTTCCCCAGCCAAACTAGCAAAAGGCAAAGGGCCAGAAAGTTCCGAAGACCCACGTACATCCATAAAATCACCGGTATTATCAACTGGCTTTTTACTTCTCACATCTGTTGATAACCGTGATTCCCACAGTTTCCAAAAATGAGGAAAATCCCTCCCTATTATGGCCTCATGCACCAAGGTAGGGACCAGTCCCACTTTAACCATTGCTGACCCACAACAAGTTTCTATATTCACCTCAGCAGTGGCATAATGTTGGGTATCCCCATGTATGCAAGTTACCCCAATAGGTATTTGCTGGACCTTTAAGGGGTTCACTAACCCAGCTTTCACGAGGGTAACTAAACTTCCTGAATCTAGCAAGGCCTCTACCCGGTTACCCTCTAAGAACACATCACACATTTGTTTTTCCAGCTCAGGTGAAGGTACCACAGTACAGGCTAACCTAGCAAAGAAAGACATTCTGCGACATTCAAAGGCAGCATCACATTGCATGGGTTCTTGCATGACTGGGCAATTGGCAACAACATGACCTGGCATACCACATCTAAAACATTTAACCACACGATTATCAACCCGTTTGGGCAACATAGACCGTTCTAGCCCCATTGGCCTGTCTCCAGGGCCAGTGTTTACAGTCTCTCCAGCCTTGCGTTCTCTTAACCGCCCAGCAACGTTTTCCCACGGAACAGTCTTACCAGTCTTTACTGAAGGGCGCTGTCGAGGATCTATGGGTTGCTGGGTGGTCATCAGTAGTTCCTCTGCTGCCAAATACCGCTCTACCATGTCTACTAATTGGTCAGCAGTACCCGGGTTTCCATGGCTCACCCACTTGCGCAGGACCATGGGCAAAGATCTCAAGTAGCGGTCCATGACGACTCTTTCAACCATCTGGGGACCGGTTAATGTCTCTGGCTGTAGCCATTTTTTTGTTAGCTGAATAAGGTCGTGCATCTGAGAGCGCGGAGGCTTCTCCATGGTGTACACCCAACGGTGCACCCGTTGTGCTCGTACTGACAGCGTGACTCCCAGGCGGGTCAGGATCTCAGTCTTTAGTTTATCATAGTCCCGAGCCTCAGCAGGGCTTAAATCAAAGTACGCTTTTTGGGGCTCACCTGACAGAAAAGGTGCCAGCAGACTGGCCCACTGTGCTTTTGGCCAGTTCTCACGCTCTGCAGTCCTTTCAAACGTGGTCAAGTAGGCCTCCACATCGTCAGCCTCTGTCATTTTCTGCAAGAAGTGACTGGCCCGTATAGAACTAGAGCTGGTCGGAGCACTGACGGCCACATCTCCAATCCGGGCTGCAAGGCTCTGCACCACTTCTGTTAAGGCCTCTCTATCCTGACGCTGTTGCCGGTAAAGTTCGTCAATAGCCACCTGCTGCTGTCTCCTATTTTCCTCCATTGCCACCTGCTGCTGTCGGTTGGCCTCCTGCTGAGCCGCTGTAGCTTGCAGCAAGGCTTTAAGCAGATCCTCCATGTCGACAGATTTTTCAGGCGGCTTTGTAGCTGCTTTCACCCAAGACATATATCAAACCCTCAGGGGTGAGTCTCAGTAACTTCACACTGGGCTGTATCTGCATAAACCACCGTTTTCTGCAGGCCTCACAAAGCTGCTGCTTTCACTTATGCGCAGAACGGGGTTGCTCGCATTCTCCACCAAGTTGTAACACTGTAGGGGTGCAAGGCGCCTTTTCCTGGGGAATATGGTAGCACGCAGCAGCTGAGGAACAACACAAGTCCAGTTTCTGGTACAACTGACCCCGGACAGTTTTATTGAAACAGAAAATAAAACAAACCCCAAAATAAAAATACCTTGCCTGTCCGGCACTAACTAAACATAAGATATTCCTAACTGTCACTAAACAAAACACAGAGTTCTTCAGTACAAACTGTATAGCTTACTTGCATCAGAAAGCGTGTCTCTCACACACAGATCCCTCAGCCTTCCCAGGCAGTCTGCCCATACTAATCAGGTTAGCAGCACTATAACACACTTACACAGCTGAAACCCTGATTAGCTCTCTGTGAGGCCAAAGACCCGAACTGGGCCCAATGTCTAGAACTCGCCTTATCTCTCTCTCAGAGCCTTTACCCAGCTTATACAGCAAACTGAAAAGGTTCAGACAAAACAAAAAGCATTTTTCCTAGAAGTTAACATTTTCTAAAACATGTAAGACAAGAACCTGGGACAAATATACCTGCCCTCAAACACTATCCCAGTGTTCTTGTCACAATATATAATTGTATATAATATATATATAATATTGTATACCACCTAGCACCTACCCGTGTTTTTTTTTTTTTTTTTTTTCTTCTTTATACATACTACTATAGTAGCTTACTGTAGCAGTCTGCGGTGCTGCTGAGCTGACAGTGTCCAGCAGGTCCGTCATCAGTCATTACATAATAAATATATATACCTGTCCGGCTGCAGTACTAGTGATATTATATAATTATATATATATATATATATATTGATTTCATCTCATTATCATCCAGTCTATATTATCAGCAGACACAGTACGTTAGTCCACGGCTGTAGCTACCTCTGTGTCGGCACTCGGCAGTCCATCCATAATTGTATACCACCTACCCGTGTTTTTTTTTTTTTCTTTCTTCTTTATACATACTACTATAGTAGCTTACTGTAGCAGCCTGCGGTGCTGCTGAGCTGACAGTGTCCAGCAGGTCCGTCATCAGTCATTACATAATAAATATATATACCTGTCCGGCTGCAGTACTAGTGATATTATATATACATATATATTGATTTCATCTCATTATCATCCAGTCTATATTATCAGCAGACACAGTACGTTAGTCCACGGCTGTAGCTACCTCTGTGTCGGCACTCGGCAGTCCATCCATAATTGTATACCACCTACCCGTGGTTTTTTTTTTTTCTTTCTTCTTTATACATACTACTATAGTAGCTTACTGTAGCAGTCTGCGGTGCTGCTGAGCTGACAGTGTCCAGCAGGTCCGTCATCAGTCATTACATAATAAATATATATACCTGTCCCGCTGCAGTACTAGTGATATTATATATACATATATATTGATTTCATCTCATTATCATCCAGTCTATATTATCAGCAGACACAGTACGGTAGTCCATGGCTGTAGCTACCTCTGTGTCGGCACTCGGCAGTCCATCCATAATTGTTTACCACCTACCCGTGGTTTTTTTTTTTCTTTCTTCTTTATACATACTACTATAGTAGCTTACTGTAGCAGTCTGCGGTGCTGCTGAGCTGACAGTGTCCAGCAGGTCCGTCATCAGTCATTACATAATAAATATATATACCTGTCCGGCTGCAGTACTAGTGATATTATTTATACATATATATTGATTTCATCTCATTATCATCCAGTCTATATTATCAGCAGACACAGTACGTTAGTACACGGCTGTAGCTACCTCTGTGTCGGCACTCGGCAGTCCATCCATAATTGTATACCACCTACCCGTGGTTTTTTTTTTTTTTCTTCTTTATACATACTACTATAGTAGCTTACTGTAGCAGTCTGCGGTGCTGCTGAGCTGACAGTGTCCAGCAGGTCCGTCATCAGTCATTACATAATAAATATATATACCTGTCCGGCTGCAGTACTAGTGATATTATATATACATATATATATTGATTTCATCTCATTATCATCCAGTCTATATTATCAGCAGACACAGTACGTTAGTCCACGGCTGTAGCTACCTCTGTGTCGGCACTCGGCAGTCCATCCATAATTGTATACCACCTACCCGTGGCTTTTTTTTTTCTTTCTTCTTTATACATACTACTATAGTAGCTTACTGTAGCAGTCTGCGGTGCTGCTGAGCTGACAGTGTCCAGCAGGTCCGTCATCAGTCATTACATAATAAATATATATACCTGTCCGGCTGCAGTACTAGTGATATTATATATATATACATATATATTGATTTCATCTCATTATCATCCAGTCTATATTATCAGCAGACACAGTACGTTAGTCCACGGCTGTAGCTACCTCTGTGTCGGCACTCGGCAGTCCATCCATAATTGTATACCACCTACCCGTGGTTTTTTTTTTTTCTTTCTTCTTTATACATACTACTATAGTAGCTTACTGTAGCAGTCTGCGGTGCTGCTGAGCTGACAGTGTCCAGCAGGTCCGTCATCAGTCATTACATAATAAATATATATACCTGTCCGGCTGCAGTACTAGTGATATTATATATACATATATATTGATTTCATCTCATTATCATCCAGTCTATATTATCAGCAGACACAGTACGGTAGTCCACGGCTGTAGCTACCTCTGTGTCGGCACTCGGCAGTCCATCCATAAGTATACTAGTATCCATCCATCTCCATTGTTTACCTGAGGTGCCTTTTAGTTGTGCCTATTAAAATATGGAGAACAAAAATGTTGAGGTTCCAAAATTAGGGAAAGATCAAGATCCACTTCCACCTCGTGCTGAAGCTGCTGCCACTAGTCATGGCCGAGACGATGAAATGCCAGCAACGTCGTCTGCCAAGGCCGATGCCCAATGTCATAGTACAGAGCATGTAAAATCCAAAACACCAAATATCAGTAAAAAAAGGACTCCAAAACCTAAAATAAAATTGACGGAGGAGAAGCGTAAACTTGCCAATTTGCCATTTACCACACGGAGTGGCAAGGAACGGCTGAGGCCCTGGCCTATGTTCATGGCTAGTGGTTCAGCTTCACATGAGGATGGAAGCACTCAGCCTCTCGCTAGAAAAATGAAAAGACTCAAGATGGCAAAAGCAGTAGCACCGCAAAGAACTGTGCGTTCTTCGAAATCCCAAATCCACAAGGAGAGTCCGACTCCAATTGTGTCGGTTGCGATGCCTGACCTTCCCAACACTGGACGTGAAGAGCATGCGCCTTCCACCATTTGCACGCCCCCTGCAAGTGCTGGAAGGAGCACCCGCAGTCCAGTTCCTGATAGTCAGATTGAAGATGTCAGTGTTGAAGTACACCAGGATGAGGAGGATATGGGTGTTGCTGGCGCTGGGGAGGAAATTGACCAGGAGGATTCTGATGGTGAGGTGGTTTGTTTAAGTCAGGCACCCGGTGAGACACCTGTTGTCCGTGGGAGGAATATGGCCATTGACATGCCTGGTGAAAATACCCAAAAAATCAGCTCTTCGGTGTGGAAGTATTTCAACAGAAATGCGGACAACAGGTGTCAAGCCGTGTGTTGCCTTTGTCAAGCTGTAATAAGTAGGGGTAAGGACGTTAACCACCTCGGAACATCCTCCCTTATACGTCACCTGCAACGCATTCATAATAAGTCAGTGACAAGTTCAAAAACTTTGGGTGACCGCGGAAGCAGTCCACTGACCAGTAAATCCCTTCCTCTTGTAACCAAGCTCACGCAAACCACCCCACCAACTCCCTCAGTGTCAATTTCCTCCTTACCCAGGAATGCCAATAGTCCTGCAGGCCATGTCACTGGCAATTCTGACGAGTCCTCTCCTGCCTGGGATTCCTCCGATGCATCCTTGAGTGTAATGCCTACTGCTGCTGGCGCTGCTGTTGTTGCTGCTGGGAGTCGATCGTCATCCCAGAGGGGAAGTCGTAAGCCCACTTGTACTACTTCCAGTAAGCAATTGACTGTCCAACAGTCCTTTGCGAGGAAGATGAAATATCACAGCAGTCATCCTGCTGCAAAGCGGATAACTGAGGCCTTGACAACTATGTTGGTGTTAGACGTGCGTCCGGTATCCGCCGTTAGTTCACAGGGAACTAGACAATTTCTTGAGGTAGTGTGCCCCCGTTACCAAATACCATCTAGGTTCCACTTCTCTAGGCAGGCGATACCGAGAATGTACACGGACGTCAGAAAAAGACTCACCAGTGTCCTAAAAAATGCAGTTGTACCCAATGTCCACTTAACCACGGACATGTGGACAAGTGGAGCAGGGCAGGGTCAGGACTATATGACTGTGACAGCCCTCGAAGCAGTACAACCGGAGTTTGCTCCCAATTTAGGCCATTCAAAGCCATCTGGGCATTCTGCCCAATTTGTTATCAGTCTGCGTACTGCTAAATCCTCCCCAGCATCGCTGTCTGTGCAAGATCAAGGCTGATCTGAGCTGGTTTTCACTCTCTATGAGCAGCGGCTATCTGATCGCAGACCTCTGCAAAAATGCAGAGGAGCGATCAGGTCTGAATTAGACCCAATATCCCACAAACCTGTGTGTATCTATCAAATAAAAGCAAGGGGATATAGGGGGTTATTCCTACCTGATCGCTTGCTGCAGTTTATCGCAGCGCAGTGATCGGGTCGGAACTGCGCATGCGCCGGTGCCGCAGTGTGCCGGCGCATGCCAGACAGCCGAAGGCCACCATTGCCTAGCTATCACCTCTGAGGCAGAGGCCGTCGCTGGGTGGGAAGGGGCTGGATGGCGGCATTAAGCTGCCATTTAGGGGGCGCTGTCCGGCCAACCCAGGCAAGGCCGGACCGTTGAGGGGGCGGGCATAGGCGGCTGCATGATGTCACACGCAGACGCTGCGACTCGGGGCAGCGAAGAGGTTCTTCCGGCCAGCCGCAGGAGCTGCGCTGGCCAGGAGTAACTCCTGAGTTGCAAAAGCATCGCCACTGTGCGATGCTTTTGTATTTCTGCGGGGGGGGGGGGGGGGTGGCACTGACATGCGAGGCAGACTAACCCTGTGCTTGGCGTCCCCCCGCATGTCTGAGTGCTTGATCGTAGCTGTGCTAAATTTAGCACAGCTATGATCAACTCGGAATGACTCCCATTGTTCATATGATCAAAACTTTTAAGTTTGCTTGTTCATTATATAAACCTGCTTTTATCTTTGCCCACCCAATCCTCAAATTAATAAACTATTAATAAGAATTCACTGTAAACACCATAATGCAAAGGTGACACAGGAGAAATCACCCATAGTTTTACTAGACAAGAAAAACTGGCCACATCTATACTAGAGATGAGCGGGTTCGGTTCCTCGGAATCCGAACCCGCCCGAACTTCAGTTTTTTTTACACGGGTCCGAGCGACTCGGATCTTCCCGCCTTGCTCGGTTAACCCGAGCGCGCCCGAACGTCATCATCACGCTGTCAGATTCTCGCGAGGCTCGGATTCTATCGCGAGACTCGGATTCTATATAAGGAGCCGCGCGTCGCCGCCATTTTCACACGTGCATTGAGATTCATAGGGAGAGGACGTGGCTGGCGTGCTCTCCGTTTATAGAGATTCGAGATGAGAGTGAGACAGAGAGAGACACAGTAGTAATTTTGGGGAGCATTAGGAGGAGTACTACTACTACTAGTACTTGCTGAAGTGATAGAGATAGTGTGACTGTATTATCTGACTTGTGGGGGAGACACTGACAGTGGGGAGCAGTTAGAGTCTGAGAGCAGGACTCAGGACTCAGGAGTACATATAACGTACAGTGCACACTTTTGCTGCCAGAGTGCCACACTGCCATTGTTTGTGACCACACTGACCACCAGTATAATATATATTGTGATTGTCTGCTTAGGACTCAGGAGTACTACTTGCAAGTTGCTGATAGTGTGACCAGTGACCTGACCACCAGTTTAATAATCACCACCAGTTTATGAGTTTAATATATATATATATATATAAGTTGTAACACTGTAGGGGTGCAAGGCGCCTTTTCCTGGGGAATATGGCAGCACGCAGCAGCTGAGGAACAACACAAGTCCAGTTTCTGGTACAACTGACCCCGGCCAGTTTTATTGAAACAGAAAATAAAACAAACCCCAAAATAAAAATACCTTGCCTGTCCGGCACTAACTAAACATAAGATATTCCTAACTGTCACTAAACAAAACACAGAGTTCTTCAGTACATACTGTATAGCTTACTTGCATCAGAAAGCGTGTCTCTCACACACAGATCCCTCAGCCTTCCCAGGCAGTCTGCCCATACTAATCAGGTTAGCAGCACTATAACACACTTACACAGCTGAAACCCTGATTAGCCCTCTGTGAGGCCAAAGACCCGAACTGGGCCCAATGTCTAGAACTCGCCTTATCTCTCTCTCAGAGCCTTTACCCAGCTTTTACAGCAAACTGAAAAGGTTCAGACAAAACAAAAAGCATTTTTCCTAGAAGTTAACATTTTCTAAAACATGTAAGACAAGAACCTGGGACAAATATACCTGCCCTCAAACACTATCCCAGTGTTCTTGTCACATATCCCCCTCCCCTGTTTCGACCTAGGGGCCGGAACACTTGTAGCCCCCAAACAGAAGATGCGAGACAATGCATCTGCGTTGGCCAATTGTGTTCCCGGTCTATGTTCGACAGTAAACTTAAAGTCCTGCAACGCTAGAAACCATCTAGTTACACGAGCATTCTTGCCTCTATTTACATACATCCATTTTAAAGGGGCATGGTCTGTCACTAGTCTGAATTGTCTACCCAAGAGGTAATATCTCAAGGTATCTAGTGCCCACTTAATGGCCAAAGCCTCCTTTTCCACAATGGCATACCTTTTTTCATGCTCATTGAGTTTCCTACTCAAATAAATGATAGGGTGTTCGTCCCCATCTCTGGTTTGGGACAGCACAGCACCTATCCCTACCTCTGAGGCATCTGTCTGTACCACAAATTCTTTTGAAAAATCTGGTGTTATCAACACCGGTTGTGAACACAAAGCCACTTTTAACGCTTGGAACGCCTTTTCTGCATCAGGGTTCCATTTCACCACATTTGACTGCTTCCCTTTGGTAAGGTCTGACAACGGCACCGCTGTGGTCGCAAAATTAGGAATAAACCGTCTATAGTACCCAGTAATTCCCAAAAAAGCCCTTACCTGTTTTTTATTCACTGGACGAGGCCAGTTTTGAATAGCATCAACTTTATTCAATTGGGGCCTAATCAGACCTCTGCCTATGGTGAAGCCCAAGTATTTGACCTCCTCCATTGCGAGGCAGCACTTCTTTGGGTTAGCAGTTAACCCTGCCTCTCTGATTGAGTCCAGTACTGCTTGTACTTTAACCAAATGGGACCCCCAGTCTGTACTGTGAATTACCACATCATCCAAATAGGCAGCTGCATATTTTCTATGGGGCCTCAAAATTTTATCCATCACCCGTTGAAAGGTTGCTGGAGCCCCATGCAACCCAAAGGGTAACATCTTATACTGGTACAGCCCCTCCGGAACCGAAAAGGCTGTTTTTTCTTTGGCGCTATCAGATAAAGGTATTTGCCAGTAACCTTTGGTCAGGTCCAATGTGGTGAGAAACCTGGCTGTTCCCAGCCTTTCTACAAGCTCATCCACACGGGGCATGGGGTATGCGTCAAACTTGGACACCTCATTTAACTTACGAAAGTCATTACAGAAGCGTATGCTACCGTCGGGCTTCGGGATGAGCACTATGGGACTGGACCACTCACTGTTAGACTCCTCTATGACTCCAAGTTCTAACATGGTTT
This sequence comes from Pseudophryne corroboree, assembly GCF_028390025.1. Classification (NCBI taxonomy): domain Eukaryota; kingdom Metazoa; phylum Chordata; class Amphibia; order Anura; family Myobatrachidae; genus Pseudophryne; species Pseudophryne corroboree. The sequence goes on from NC_086449.1 coordinate 97,564,692, forward strand.
TAACTTCCTTAGAAATAGCTTCTCGCTGAGCTTCAGGAATCCTATATGGCTTTAAATGAACCCTGACCCCTGGTTCTGTGACAATGTCATGTTTTATTATGGTCGTTCGGCCAGGCAGCTCTGAAAATACCTCCCTATTTTGGATGAGAAATTCTTTAACCTGATTGTTCTGATCAGCTGATAATGTCTCTGACACCTTCACTGCGGGAAGCAACCGGGGTGAAGACACCGAAGGGCAAGGCTCCGCTGACAGAGACAACCTATCTTTCCAGGGTTTGATTAAGTTAACATGGTAAATCTGTTCGGGTTTTCTCTTTCCCGGCTGGTATACTTTGTAATTAACCTCATTCACTTTTTCCCTAATCTCAAATGGACCCTGCCATTTAGCTAGGAATTTGCTTTCCACAGTGGGTACCAAAACAAGAACTCTATCTCCAGGAGCAAATTCCCGTATCTTGGCACTCCGGTTATAGACCCTCTGTTGAGCACTTTGGGCCTGTTCCATGTGCTCTCTGACAACAGGTACCACGGCTGCAATCCTATCCTGCATTTGTGTTACATGCTCAATAACGCTTCTATAAGGAGTGGGCTGTCCTTCCCACGTCTCTTTGGCAATATCCAACAACCCTCTGGGGTGTCTACCATACAACAAATCAAACGGAGAAAACCCCGTAGAGGACTGAGGAACTTCTCTGATGGCCATTAACAAGTAGGGCAACAAACAATCCCAGTTTTTCCCATCTCTCTCAACAACCTTTTTTAACATACTTTTTAATGTTTTATTAAACCTTTCCACCAACCCGTCAGTTTGGGGATGGTAGATGGACGTCCTGAGGTGAGTGACCTTAAATAACTTGCACAATTCTTTCATGATCCTTGACATAAATGGAGTACCTTGGTCAGTCAAAATTTCTTTTGGTATTCCCACTCTACTAAATACCTGCACCAGCTCCTTAGCTATCGCCTTGGTTGTGATAGTGCGTAAAGGGACAGCCTCAGGATATCGAGTGGCATAGTCCATAATTACCAGGATATACTGATGGCCCCGAGCAGACTTTAACAAGGGCCCCACGAGATCCATGGCTATTCTGTCAAACGGGACCTCTGTAATAGGCATGGGAACTAGTGGGCTCCTGAAATGGGGTCTAGGGGCATGATACTGGCATTCAGGACAGGAAGAACAATATTCAGACACTTCTTTATAAACCCCTGGCCAAAAGAACCTTTGTAAAACTCTTTCAGTGGTTTTTTCTGCCCCTAAATGTCCTGCGGTAACGTGACTATGAGCTAAATCTAGTACCGTTCTCCGATAAGGCTGGGGAACTACCAGCTGTTCTACCACATCCTCACCCCTTTTGACAATGTGGTACAAGAGCTCATTACAGATGGCCATGTGGGGATACGTAACCCTGTCACCTGGTACCACAGGTTCCCCATTAACAATCTTAACATTCTCTCTAGCCTTTATTAAGGTAGGATCCTTTAACTGTTCAGACGCAAACAGATCCTTCTTTACCTCCAGGTCAGGCACGCTTTCAGTTCTAACTACTATGTCTCTGTTCCCGGCAAGAGGGTCCTCACTGGACTCCCCATCTGTCACTTCCCCAGCCAAACTAGCAAAAGGCAAAGGGCCAGAAAGTTCCGAAGACCCACGTACATCCATAAAATCACCGGTATTATCAACTGGCTTTTTACTTCTCACATCTGTTGATAACCGTGATTCCCACAGTTTCCAAAAATGAGGAAAATCCCTCCCTATTATGGCCTCATGCACCAAGGTAGGGACCAGTCCCACTTTAACCATTGCTGACCCACAACAAGTTTCTATATTCACCTCAGCAGTGGCATAATGTTGGGTATCCCCATGTATGCAAGTTACCCCAATAGGTATTTGCTGGACCTTTAAGGGGTTCACTAACCCAGCTTTCACGAGGGTAACTAAACTTCCTGAATCTAGCAAGGCCTCTACCCGGTTACCCTCTAAGAACACATCACACATTTGTTTTTCCAGCTCAGGTGAAGGTACCACAGTACAGGCTAACCTAGCAAAGAAAGACATTCTGCGACATTCAAAGGCAGCATCACATTGCATGGGTTCTTGCATGACTGGGCAATTGGCAACAACATGACCTGGCATACCACATCTAAAACATTTAACCACACGATTATCAACCCGTTTGGGCAACATAGACCGTTCTAGCCCCATTGGCCTGTCTCCAGGGCCAGTGTTTACAGTCTCTCCAGCCTTGCGTTCTCTTAACCGCCCAGCAACGTTTTCCCACGGAACAGTCTTACCAGTCTTTACTGAAGGGCGCTGTCGAGGATCTATGGGTTGCTGGGTGGTCATCAGTAGTTCCTCTGCTGCCAAATACCGCTCTACCATGTCTACTAATTGGTCAGCAGTACCCGGGTTTCCATGGCTCACCCACTTGCGCAGGACCATGGGCAAAGATCTCAAGTAGCGGTCCATGACGACTCTTTCAACCATCTGGGGACCGGTTAATGTCTCTGGCTGTAGCCATTTTTTTGTTAGCTGAATAAGGTCGTGCATCTGAGAGCGCGGAGGCTTCTCCATGGCGTACACCCAACGGTGCACCCGTTGTGCTCGTACTGACAGCGTGACTCCCAGGCGGGTCAGGATCTCAGTCTTTAGTTTATCATAGTCCCGAGCCTCAGCAGGGCTTAAATCAAAGTACGCTTTTTGGGGCTCACCTGACAGAAAAGGTGCCAGCAGACTGGCCCACTGTGCTTTTGGCCAGTTCTCACGCTCTGCAGTCCTTTCAAACGTGGTCAAGTAGGCCTCCACATCGTCAGCCTCTGTCATTTTCTGCAAGAAGTGACTGGCCCGTATAGAACTAGAGCTGGTCGGAGCACTGACGGCCACATCTCCAATCCGGGCTGCAAGGCTCTGCACCACTTCTGTTAAGGCCTCTCTATCCTGACGCTGTTGCCGGTAAAGTTCGTCAATAGCCACCTGCTGCTGTCTCCTATTTTCCTCCATTGCCACCTGCTGCTGTCGGTTGGCCTCCTGCTGAGCCGCTGTAGCTTGCAGCAAGGCTTTAAGCAGATCCTCCATGTCGACAGATTTTTCAGACGGCTTTGTAGCTGCTTTCACCCAAGACATATATCAAACCCTCAGGGGTGAGTCTCAGTAACTTCACACTGGGCTGTATCTGCATAAACCACCGTTTTCTGCAGGCCTCACAAAGCTGCTGCTTTCACTTATGCGCAGAACGGGGTTGCTCGCATTCTCCACCAAGTTGTAACACTGTAGGGGTGCAAGGCGCCTTTTCCTGGGGAATATGGTAGCACGCAGCAGCTGAGGAACAACACAAGTCCAGTTTCTGGTACAACTGACCCCGGCCAGTTTTATTGAAACAGAAAATAAAACAAACCCCAAAATAAAAATACCTTGCCTGTCCGGCACTAACTAAACATAAGATATTCCTAACTGTCACTAAACAAAACACAGAGTTCTTCAGTACAAACTGTATAGCTTACTTGCATCAGAAAGCGTGTCTCTCACACACAGATCCCTCAGCCTTCCCAGGCAGTCTGCCCATACTAATCAGGTTAGCAGCACTATAACACACTTACACAGCTGAAACCCTGATTAGCCCTCTGTGAGGCCAAAGACCCGAACTGGGCCCAATGTCTAGAACTCGCCTTATCTCTCTCTCAGAGCCTTTACCCAGCTTTTACAGCAAACTGAAAAGGTTCAGACAAAACAAAAAGCATTTTTCCTAGAAGTTAACATTTTCTAAAACATGTAAGACAAGAACCTGGGACAAATATACCTGCCCTCAAACACTATCCCAGTGTTCTTGTCACAATATATAATTGTATATAATATATATATAATATTGTATACCACCTAGCACCTACCCGTGTATTTTTTTTTTTTTTTCTTCTTTATACATACTACTATAGTAGCTTACTGTAGCAGTCTGCGGTGCTGCTGAGCTGACAGTGTCCAGCAGGTCCGTCATCAGTCATTACATAATAAATATATATACCTGTCCGGCTGCAGTACTAGTGATATTATATAATTATATATATATATATATATATATATATTGATTTCATCTCATTATCATCCAGTCTATATTATCAGCAGACACAGTACGTTAGTCCACGGCTGTAGCTACCTCTGTGTCGGCACTCGGCAGTCCATCCATAATTGTATACCACCTACCCGTGTTTTTTTTTTTCTTTCTTCTTTATACATACTACTATAGTAGCTTACTGTAGCAGTCTGCGGTGCTGCTGAGCTGACAGTGTCCAGCAGGTCCGTCATCAGTCATTACATAATAAATATATATACCTGTCCGGCTGCAGTACTAGTGATATTATATATACATATATATTGATTTCATCTCATTATCATCCAGTCTATATTATCAGCAGACACAGTACGGTAGTCCACGGCTGTAGCTACCTCTGTGTCGGCACTCGGCAGTCCATCCATAATTGTTTACCACCTACCCGTGGTTTTTTTTTTTTCTTTCTTCTTTATACATACTACTATAGTAGCTTACTGTAGCAGTCTGCGGTGCTGCTGAGCTGACAGTGTCCAGCAGGTCCGTCATCAGTCATTACATAATAAATATATATACCTGTCCGGCTGCAGTACTAGTGATATTATATATACATATATATTGATTTCATCTCATTATCATCCAGTCTATATTATCAGCAGACACAGTACGTTAGTCCACGGCTGTAGCTACCTCTGTGTCGGCACTCGGCAGTCCATCCATAATTGTATACCACCTACCCGTGGTTTTTTTTTTTCTTTCTTCTTTATACATACTACTATAGTAGCTTACTGTAGCAGTCTGCGGTGCTGCTGAGCTGACAGTGTCCAGCAGGTCCGTCATCAGTCATTACATAATAAATATATATACCTGTCCGGCTGCAGTACTAGTGATATTATATATACATATATATATATTGATTTCATCTCATTATCATCCAGTCTATATTATCAGCAGACACAGTACGTTAGTCCACGGCTGTAGCTACCTCTGTGTCGGCACTCGGCAGTCCATCCATAATTGTATACCACCTACCCGTGGTTTTTTTTTTTCTTTCTTCTTTATACATACTACTATAGTAGCTTACTGTAGCAGTCTGCGGTGCTGCTGAGCTGACAGTGTCCAGCAGGTCCGTCATCAGTCATTACATAATAAATATATATACCTGTCCGGCTGCAGTACTAGTGATATTATATATATATACATATATATTGATTTCATCTCATTATCATCCAGTCTATATTATCAGCAGACACAGTACGTTAGTCCACGGCTGTAGCTACCTCTGTGTCGGCACTCGGCAGTCCATCCATAATTGTATACCACCTACCCGTGGTTTTTTTTTTTTCTTTCTTCTTTATACATACTACTATAGTAGCTTACTGTAGCAGTCTGCGGTGCTGCTGAGCTGACAGTGTCCAGCAGGTCCGTCATCAGTCATTACATAATAAATATATATACCTGTCCGGCTGCAGTACTAGTGATATTATATATACATATATATTGATTTCATCTCATTATCATCCAGTCTATATTATCAGCAGACACAGTACGGTAGTCCACGGCTGTAGCTACCTCTGTGTCGGCACTCGGCAGTCCATCCATAAGTATACTAGTATCCATCCATCTCCATTGTTTACCTGAGGTGCCTTTTAGTTGTGCCTATTAAAATATGGAGAACAAAAATGTTGAGGTTCCAAAATTAGGGAAAGATCAAGATCCACTTCCACCTCGTGCTGAAGCTGCTGCCACTAGTCATGGCCGAGACGATGAAATGCCAGCAACGTCGTCTGCCAAGGCCGATGCCCAATGTCATAGTACAGAGCATGTAAAATCCAAAACACCAAATATCAGTAAAAAAAGGACTCCAAAACCTAAAATAAAATTGACGGAGGAGAAGCGTAAACTTGCCAATTTGCCATTTACCACACGGAGTGGCAAGGAACGGCTGAGGCCCTGGCCTATGTTCATGGCTAGTGGTTCAGCTTCACATGAGGATGGAAGCACTCAGCCTCTCGCTAGAAAAATGAAAAGACTCAAGATGGCAAAAGCAGTAGCACCGCAAAGAACTGTGCGTTCTTCGAAATCCCAAATCCACAAGGAGAGTCCGACTCCAATTGTGTCGGTTGCGATGCCTGACCTTCCCAACACTGGACGTGAAGAGCATGCACCTTCCACCATTTGCACGCCCCCTGCAAGTGCTGGAAGGAGCACCCGCAGTCCAGTTCCTGATAGTCAGATTGAAGATGTCAGTGTTGAAGTACACCAGGATGAGGAGGATATGGGTGTTGCTGGCGCTGGGGAGGAAATTGACCAGGAGGATTCTGATGGTGAGGTGGTTTGTTTAAGTCAGGCACCCGGTGAGACACCTGTTGTCCATGGGAGGAATATGGCCATTGACATGCCTGGTGAAAATACCCAAAAAATCAGCTCTTCGGTGTGGAAGTATTTCAACAGAAATGCGGACAACAGGTGTCAAGCCGTGTGTTGCCTTTGTCAAGCTGTAATAAGTAGGGGTAAGGACGTTAACCACCTCGGAACATCCTCCCTTATACGTCACCTGCAACGCATTCATAATAAGTCAGTGACAAGTTCAAAAACTTTGGGTGACCGCGGAAGCAGTCCACTGACCAGTAAATCCCTTCCTCTTGTAACCAAGCTCACGCAAACCACCCCACCAACTCCCTCAGTGTAAATTTCCTCCTTACCCAGGAATGCCAATAGTCCTGCAGGCCATGTCACTGGCAATTCTGACGAGTCCTCTCCTGCCTGGGATTCCTCCGATGCATCCTTGAGTGTAATGCCTACTGCTGCTGGCGCTGCTGTTGTTGCTGCTGGGAGTCGATCGTCATCCCAGAGGGGAAGTCGTAAGCCCACTTGTACTACTTCCAGTAAGCAATTGACTGTCCAACAGTCCTTTGCGAGGAAGATGAAATATCACAGCAGTCATCCTGCTGCAAAGCGGATAACTGAGGCCTTGACAACTATGTTGGTGTTAGACGTGCGTCCGGTATCCGCCGTTAGTTCACAGGGAACTAGACAATTTCTTGAGGTAGTGTGCCCCCGTTACCAAATACCATCTAGGTTCCACTTCTCTAGGCAGGCGATACCGAGAATGTACACGGACGTCAGAAAAAGACTCACCAGTGTCCTAAAAAATGCAGTTGTACCCAATGTCCACTTAACCACGGACATGTGGACAAGTGGAGCAGGGCAGGGTCAGGACTATATGACTGTGACAGCCCACTGGGTAGATGTATGGACTCCCGCCGCAAGAACAGCAGCGGCGGCACCAGTAGCAGCATCTCGCAAACGCCAACTCTTTCCTAGGCAGGCTACGCTTTGTATCACCGCTTTCCAGAATACGCACACAGCTGAAAACCTCTTACGGCAACTGAGGAAGATCATCGCGGAATGGCTTACCCCAATTGGACTCTCCTGTGGATTTGTGGCATCGGACAACGCCAGCAATATTGTGTGTGCATTAAATCTGGGCAAATTCCAGCACGTCCCATGTTTTGCACATACCTTGAATTTGGTGGTGCAGAATTTTTAAAAAAACGACAGGGGTGTGCAAGAGATGCTGTCGGTGGCCAGAAGAATTGCGGGACACTTTCGGCGTACAGGGACCACGTACAGAAGACTGGAGCACCACCAAAAACAACTGAACCTGCCCTGCCATCATCTGAAGCAAGAAGTGGTAACGAGGTGGAATTCAACCCTCTATATGCTTCAGAGGTTGGAGGAGCAGCAAAAGGCCATTCAAGCCTATACAATTCAGCACGATATAGGAGGTGGAATGCACCTGTCTCAAGCGCAGTGGAGAATGATTTCAACATTGTGCAAGGTTCTGATGCCCTTTGAACTTGCCACACGTGAAGTCAGTTCAGACACTGCCAGCCTGAGTCAGGTCATTCCCCTCATCAGGCTTTTGCAGAAGAAGCTGGAGACATTGAAGGAGGAGCTAACACGGAGCGATTCCGCTAGGCATGTGGGACTTGTGGATGGAGCCCTTAATTCGCTTAACAAGGATTCACGGGTGGTCAATCTGTTGAAATCAGAGCACTACATTTTGGCCACCATGCTCGATCCTAGATTTAAAGCCTACCTTGGATCTCTCTTTCCGGCAGACACAAGTCTGCTGGGGTTCAAAGACCTGCTGGTGAGAAAATTGTCAAGTCAAGCGGAACGCGACCTGTCAACATCTCCTCCTTCACATTCTCCCGCAACTGGGGGTGCGAGGAAAAGGCTCAGAATTCCGAGCCCACCCGCTGGCGGTGATGCAGGGCAGTCTGGAGCGACTGCTGATGCTGACATCTGGTCCGGACTGAAGGACCTGACAACGATTACGGACATGTCGTCTACTGTCACTGCATATGATTCTCTCACCATTGAAAGAATGGTGGAGGATTATATGAGTGACCGCATCCAAGTAGGCACGTCACACAGTCCGTACTTATACTGGCAGGAAAAAGAGGCAATTTGGAGGCCCTTGCACAAACTGGCTTTATTCTACCTAAGTTGCCCTCCCACAAGTGTGTACTCCGAAAGAGTGTTTAGTGCCGCCGCTCACCTTGTCAGCAATCGGCGTACGAGGTTACATCCAGAAAATGTGGAGAAGATGATGTTCATTAAAATGAATTATAATCAATTCCTCCGTGGAGACATTGACCAGCAGCAATTGCCTCCACAAAGTACACAGGGAGCTGAGATGGTGGATTCCAGTGGGGACGAATTGATAATCTGTGAGGAGGGGGATGTACACGGTGATATATCGGAGGATGATGATGAGGTGGACATCTTGCCTCTGTAGAGCCAGTTTGTGCAAGGAGAGATTAATTGCTTCTTTTTTGGTGGGGGTCCAAACCAACCCGTCATTTCAGTCACAGTCGTGTGGCAGACCCTGTCACTGAAATGATGGGTTGGTTAAAGTGTGCATGTCCTGTTTATACAACATAAGGGTGGGTGGGAGGGCCCAAACACAATTCCATCTTGCACCTCTTTTTTCTTTAATTTTTCTTTGCGTCATGTGCTGTTTGGGGAGTATTTTTTGGAAGGGCCATCCTGCGTGACACTGCAGTGCCACTCCTAGATGGGCCCGGTGTTTGTGTCGGCCACTAGGGTCGCTTATCTTACTCACACAGCTACCTCATTGCGCCTCTTTTTTTCTTTGCGTCATGTGCTGTTTGGGGAGGGTTTTTTGGAAGGGCCATCCTGCGTGACACTGCAGTGCCACTCCTAGATGGGCCCGGTGTTTGTGTCGGCCACTAGGGTCGCTTATCTTACTCACACAGCTACCTCATTGCGCCTCTTTTTTCTTTGCGTCATGTGCTGTTTGGGGAGGGTTTTTTGGAAGGGCCATCCTGCGTGACACTGCAGTGCCACTCCTAGATGGGCCCGGTGTTTGTGTCGGCCACTAGGGTCGCTTATCTTACTCACACAGCTACCTCATTGCGCCTCTTTTTTTCTTTGCGTCATGTGCTGTTTGGGGAGGGTTTTTTGGAAGGGCCATCCTGCGTGACACTGCAGTGCCACTCCTAGATGGGCCAGGTGTTTGTGTCGGCCACTAGGGTCGCTTATCTTACTCACACAGCTACCTCATTGCGCCTCTTTTTTTCTTTGCGTCATGTGCTGTTTGGGGAGGGTTTTTTGGAAGGGACATCCTGCGTGACACTGCAGTGCCACTCCTAGATGGGCCCGGTGTTTGTGTCGGCCACTAGGGTCGCTTATCTTACTCACACAGCTACCTCATTGCGCCTCTTTTTTTCTTTGCGCCATGTGCTGTTTGGGGAGGGTTTTTTGGAAGGGACATCCTGCGTGACACTGCAGTGCCACTCCTAGATGGGCCAGGTGTTTGTGTCGGCCACTAGGGTCGCTTATCTTACTCACACAGCTACCTCATTGCGCCTCTTTTTTTCTTTGCGTCATGTGCTGTTTGGGGAGGGTTTTTTGGAAGGGACATCCTGCGTGACACTGCAGTGCCACTCCTAGATGGGCCAGGTGTTTGTGTTGGCCACTAGGGTCGCTTAGCTTACTCACACAGCTACCTCATTGCGCCTCTTTTTTTCTTCTTTGCGTCATGTGCTGTTTGGGGAGTGTTTTTTGGAAGGGCCATCCTGCGTGACACTGCAGTGCCACTCCTAGATGGGCCCGGTGTTTGTGTCGGCCACTAGGGTCGCTAAGCTTAGTCACACAGCTACCTCATTGCGCCTCTTTTTTTCTTTGCGTCATGTGCTGTTTGGGGAGGGTTTTTTGGAAGGGCCATCCTGCGTGACACTGCAGTGCCACTCCTAGATGGGCCAGGTGTTTGTGTCGGCCACTAGGGTCGCTTAGCTTAGTCATCCAGCGACCTCGGTGCAAATTTTAGGACTAAAAATAATATTGTGAGGTGTGAGGTATTCAGAATAGACTGAAAATGAGTGGAAATTATGGTTTTTGAGGTTAATAATACTTTGGGATCAAAATGACCCCCAAATTCTATGATTTAAGCTGTTTTTTAGTGTTTTTTGAAAAAAACACCCGAATTCAAAACACACCCGAATCCGACAAAAAAAATTCTGTGAGGTTTTGCCAAAACGCGGTGGAACCCAAAACACGGCCGCGGAACCGAACCCAAAACCAAAACACAAAACCCGAAAAATTTCAAGTGCACATCTCTAATCTATACCACCACCTATAACCCCACATCACTGGCAAACAAAATAGAAACAGCATGAAACATAATGGGAGAGGGGAGGTGACGAGGAAGGAGACATGATATAGAATAAGAAAAAACAGATAGGAACTGCGCTCAATATCCAATTTAAGATTTTATTTGCTCTAATACAGTTTAATATATTTATACAATCACCGGCCGGATTTTATAAAATATAATACAACATACATATACTAATAGAAATCTATAACGCTTCTATAGCACGTAATTAGTATATAATTGACATGATTAGGAAACATGTATTAAAAACTCAATGCACACAATCTTAAATTGGATATTGAGCGCAGTTCCTATCTGTTTTTTCTTGTTCTATTAAAGTGGTGGCAGAGGAACCAGGCCCCAGGGACGTGCGCCTAATATCCAATTCAAACATCAGCGCCCAATTTTGTGTTTCTTTTATGATGTAGAATAGTTGGTGGAGCAGGGGGTGTGACCACCCCAGCCACACAATGGAAGATTACCAGCATTCTTATGGAGTGGGCGGGCCCCTAATGATGCAATTCAGCACGAGTTGCATAATTGGACAGCCCACTGCAGGGGAAGGTGTTGGCAACTGCGGAGGGCTAGTGGTGAGTGGCATCTTGTCCTATCTTTGGGGAGATCTGGAGCACCATCAGATTTTTGGGAGCTTCCCTGCCTTTCCAGTAGAGTAGACAAGTATGTGTAAATTACAAATTTCAACAAAAAAGAACATCAAGGGAGGACGCAAGCGGCCAATGCTTTAAGTCTGCGCATGCTTCTGAGTAGCACTGCACATTGATGGTTTATCGATGTTAATTGCAAATACATTTTAAATGCAGAGAAAAGGAATTTCAGTTGGTGTTCCTTAGAGGTAACAGGAGGATGGACAGCTAGATGTGAATGTGTGACATGACGTCCATGTTCCGGCTGATATTTTGAGCCACCATAGGGCTGCTGCAATGTCAAATATGCGACCGATGTCTGAAGCGGCAGATTGGAGAGGCAGCCAGTGGTCATCTCTGTGCAAATTCCAATGATTGCGGCATTAATATAAATTCACAGCTGTGCTCCATAAAAATGTGCAGTTGCGGCTGCTACTGCATCCACCTTTGAATCAGGTCTACAATGTGGCGGACCAAGAGAACAGTGAATGGTTGAAACCTTGATGGCTAAGCAATGTCTTACTGCAAGGTGTCTAAAAGAGAGTTGGTCAGTCTGTCTAAAAGAGAGTTGGTCAGTCAACTGGTAAAAAATGTTAACAAATAACTTTAACGAGACTCTGGGGGATATGTACTACGCAGTGATAAAAGTGGAGAAGTGAGTCAGTGGAGAAGTTGCCCATGGCAACCAATCAGCTACTCTGTGTACTTTTATAGTATGCTAATTTTAAATGTTACGTCAATGCTGATTGGTTGCCATGGGCAACGTCTCCACTGCCTCACTTCTCCACTTTTATCACTGCTTGGCACATTTCCCCCTAAAAATGCTGGAAATCAATGTGTCACCCTGTCATTTCAATAAAAAAAAAGTAAATTATAACTGTAACATTAATATTGGTGTACCCAGATAGAAAGCTGGAAATCACCATACCTTGGTGTACCCAGATAGAAAGCTGGAAACTGACATACCTTGGTGTACCCATACAGAAAGCTGGAAATCAACATACCTTGGTGTACCCAGATAGAAAGCTGGAAACTGCCATACCTTGGTGTACCCATACAGAAAGCTGGAAATCACCATAACTTTGTGTACCTATACAGAGTGCTGGAAATTGCCAGAACTTGGTGTACCCATACAGAAAGCTGGAAATCGCCATACCTTGGTGTACCCATACAGAAAGTTGGAAATCACCATACCTTAATGTACCCATACAAAAAGCTGGAAATCGCCATAACTTGGTGTACCCATACAGAAAGCTGGAAATCATCATACCTTGGTTTACCCATACAGAAAGCTGGAAATCACCATAACTTAATGTACCTATATTTTCAGAGGTGGACAAAGTGTCGATTTCGGATGCAAGCAGATTATGCTTTAATAAATAAAAATAGGATGGTGTCTGGAACAATGGAACACACTGAAACCCTAACATCCCTCCCAATAAGTCATTATAAAAAAAACAACACACAGATAGAGACAGAGTAGATGGAGCTGTGAGTGTTCACACATTCTATGAAATCCTGTGTGTCACTGGCAGGATCCTGTTCTGTTGCATCCCGCAGAACAGGATCCGTGTGCACACAGAACCCCCCTCCCGGCCAAGAGAGTCCCGTTCAACGGGACCCACTTGGCCGCTATGTGTGGCCCCAGCCTTATTTAGATTACAGGTTGAGTATCCCATATAGATTACAGGTTGAGTATCCCATATTCCGAAATACGGAATATTCCGAAATACAGAATTTTTTGAGTGAGACTGAAATAGTGAAACCTTTGTTTTCTGTTGGTTCAATGTACACAAACTTTGTTAAATACAAAAAATTATTAAAAATATTGTATTAAATCACCTTCAGGCTGTGTGTATAAGGTGTTTATGAAACATAAATGCATTCTATGCTTAGACTTGGGTCCCATCGCCATGATATCTCATTATGGTATGCAATTATTCCAAACTATGGAAAAATCCGATATCCAAAATACTTCTAATCCCAAGCATAGGGAAGGTTGAGACTTTGTGGCTTCCTGCTTGATATTTTACTGCAGTTCATATGGATGGGAATAAACACTGGGAATTGGTATTTAGCGACAATTTGGGAGATTGAAATTTCTATTCATTCAAACATAAGATGATATTTATTTGATCATATTAAAAAATGAAAGCTGAAATCAGTGGAGATCTTATGTTGCTAAATTGAAAACACCTCTGATGGCAATCAACTAGTTAGATATGGGAGAAGATATAATCACTACAGAAACATGACCAGTTAGTTGTGCAGTCCTGTTGCTGGGTATTGTCTCTGCCATCTAACGATTAGTTTGTTGGTCAGCCCTTCTGTAGGGTAGGTACTCTCCCAGCCTAACCACTGCACATTTTCTTATACCATGTCTTATGATACTTACAGTCTTGTGTTTGCTTTAAATTCAGTACAACCAAAAAACGACAACAGAAATATGAAAAAGTCCAATCTTAATGCCTATGTCATAAATGTTATTTAGGAGAAAAGGTAAGGTCCATCGAAGGCGGAGACTGTATACTGGGAAAACTCCATGTCTGCGCTTTGCTGTTCGTCGATCATCTCTGAAAAAGGCTTGTACCCATCCGCTACAGAAGATGTTGGGTACTCCTCATTTGCATACATAACAAATACACATTGTGTAAAATCATTATGAATCAGTTCACTTTCTGGTCTGCTAATCTGTTCTTTATCTTGATTATAGTCAGTGGAGTCCTTTGACATCTGTGGTGTCCACCTATTTGAAACAAAGAAAAATGTCACAGTGGACCTGTATCCAGGGCCGTGTTAAGCCAGGTGGGGGCCTGGGCAACAAATGTGTGGTGGCCCCAACTACTGAAATTGCTGGCATAGACACTACCCCCCCCCCAGGTAAACACACATAACTTACTGCCAAAGATACACCCCTCCCCAGCGCAAATGCACACACACTCGCTCACTCACCCACTCACCCTGGACGCCATGGAGCAGCATCAGCCTGGCCGGTGACAGATGCACACGCTGGCGACTTAGTCTCCCTCGGTGGCCGTGGGAGACCTTCAATTTAAAAAGCAGAAATCTGTGGGCAGCCCTAATGTGCGGGGGCCCCGAGACGGCCGCCCCTGTCACCCCTCCCATAATATAGCTCTGACTGTATCAGTAGTTTTGACATATAAGGGGTTCTTGCAAAAAGAACAGATACATAAACAACAAAGGGCCTAATTCAGACCTGATCGCAGCAGCAAAATTTTTCTCTAATGGGCAAAACCATGTGCAGTGAGGTGAGGCAGATATAACATGCGCAGAGAGAGTTACATTTGGGTGGGGCGTGTTCAAACTGAAATCTAAATTGCAGTGTAAAAATAAAGCAGCCAGTATTTACCCTGCACAGAAACTTAATAACCCACCCAAATCTAATTCTCTCTGCAAATGTTATATCTGGCCCCCCTGCAGTGCACATGGTTTTGCCCATTAGCTAACAAATTTGCTGCTGCGATCAGATCTGAATTACCCCCTTAATGCACATCGTTTGGTGGTCTAAAGATTTGCATTTATTAGGCATATCAATACATGGGATTACTGTTATTCTGCGGTGCCTCTGAGCAGTAGCAATACTTGCCATGTCAATGTCCGAGAGACACTGTCCCCCCTCCCTCCCCCCCCCCCCCCCGAAGTGCTCATGGTTTTGCCCATTAGCTAACAAATTTGCTGCTGCAATCAGATCTGAATTAGGCCCTAAATCCCTTCCTTTCCTGCTCTCCCAGGGGAAAAATTATTGATACATTTGGCATAGAATGATGGAATGTGCCAAAATTTGGGAGGTAGGGAATAGGACCATGCATGTCCCAAAGATATATGAAAATGGGTGTGGTCTATGGTATGGTGCATGGACTCACAAAATGGAGCATGGTTGCTCATGATGTGCTCCCAAGCTGCCCCCAGTCCCTCTCTGTAATGGTTAGATGTTTCTATTTATTTGCTGCTCTGCAGAGACCTTCCAACCTTCGTCCTCACTATGAGATAATGCGGTCTGCGGACAGGGTGGCAGGACAGCACCTGAAAAGTGGGACTGTCTCACCAAATCGGACAGTGGTGAGGTCTGATGTCACAAGCTACACAACAGACTTCTATAGAATAATACCTTTGGTACCTTACCATTTCACGTTGTTCTAAGGTACGCTTCCTTTCATCGTACAATCTGTTGGACACTATTCAGTCAGTATTTAATTCCAATGCTCCTAGGAGACTTCACTGACTAAAGTGGTTAATGATTTTTCACCTATGTTCATTCTGTGGGGTGCCTTGCAAGGGGCCTGGCTACCTAGAGGGGCACCATGTGCAGTGCTGGAGTGACAACAGGACAACTGGGGTGTTAACTCATGGACTGCCAAACATGTGGATTCCCCACACTTAGATACAATACCAGTGTGGAGTGCACTGTGGCATAATGTTAACATGGGGTTTTGTGTTGTATAATGTGAACTGGGGGTACTACAGCCTGTTCAACACATTTGCAGTGCTAGGAACACTTACACATTATATTTTAATAATATTGTCAGAATATCATCTTGCTAATTTTGTTGGTAGGAGCCTCAACATGTCTGTTGCCATGGGACCACACATATCTTAATCAGACTCTGTCCATAGTATGTGTCCTGTTCAGGTATGGTACTGACATCATACACAGTAAGGCCCACAGAACATTGCACAAATTGGTGGGTGCATTTTTACAAACAGAAATGAAATAATTATTTATGGCAAATTGTTTCCAAAAATTAGAGTGGATATTCCAAGGTCACCAGTCACCTATATACGGCCACTATGTGGACTGTTCCACATAACTACCTGTTTTTTATATCTCCATACCGGAAGAAACAGATGCAAGATGTATGATGCTAATTTCATCATCTCACAATTGCCTACTCTTGGCTGAGGTGCACAGGGCTTGAAGAACTGTCTGCTCTTCTCAGTGATATGCTATTCCGGGGTCTTATCGAGTGTGCTGTACTGATATTCATGAGTATGCAGTCAATTAACCCACTAGAAAGCAGTGACTCAAATATTAATCAAGAAATCTATCTGATGTCAATTATTCCTAGTGAATTAATACGCTACATTCTCAGGAATTTTGGTACAGCCAAGGCTGCTTGCATGAGTACCACTGCGCTTTAGTGCCAGATGCACATTATTTCTGAGTGCGATGTGGCATTGAATGTATGCTTGTTTGCGTAGTTTCTGGACACAAGCACAGGAGATGCAGTCATACGCACCTCAGTTACTGTACATCTCTATGTTCAACTGGGGAGGCGTAACTGGTCTCTATTGTAGGCAAAAATCAGTTAGGGCATGTTGGTATATCTGGAGGTATATATATAAGTTCAGGGGTCCGGAACTCCTCTGTTAAATTAGCAGTTGTGTCCAGGTGGCAATTAATCCCACAAGGGATAAATCAGATACAGTTCGCAGTAGCGGCACTCAGCGATGACTTCTCCAAGTTTTTAAAACACCATCACGCTGGATTATTATAATTTTTGGAGAAGTCTTTGCTGAGTGCCGTTACTGCAAGCTATATATACACTGTGTGTATGTATATATATATATATATATATATATATATACACACACACACACAATGGAAAAGACAGCACTCAGTGAAAGAAAAAATCTTCAAAACAAATGGTGGTGCAAAAGAATATATCAGCACTCACTTTTAGAGAAGAAAAAATTATTCTTTATTCTTTATAAAGATTCCATTGCAAATAGACCGACAGCTGCAGCCCGACAACTGTTTCAACCAGCAGAGTGGTTTTCTTCAGCCCCAAAAACCACTTTGTTCTGGTTGAAAGAATAAATAACCATTTTTTTCATCTGTAAAAGTGAGTGCTGGTACAGTATATTCTTTTTTCATTACCTGGGAAAAGTGAGTGTCTATATATATATATATATATATATATATATATATAGACTTAATGAAATACTTCCTTTGTCTGGTTTCTAATGTTTTGGTTAGTCTGTTGTATAAGCTTTTGGCTATATGTGCATGATCTTCTATTCTTATGGGAATCTATTCAATTAATTTATTTGAATTTTGGATGCCGTTTGCATTTGTTTATGACGTTGTGTGGGTTGTCAGTTATGATGTCTACATTAGCTACATTGTTACTAATGGATTTGTTTATATAGTGCATTTGTTTATATAGTGCATCAGAATGTTATTGTCATGTACATTTCGGTATTCTCAACTCATTATGCCTGCATATGTACTTCAAGTGATTATCTCTAAGCAATGATTATGCATTTACTATAACTTGCAATGTCTAGTTATAATCGTTTTGTAACCCACATTGTAAAATGGTGGTCATTCCGAGTTGTTCGCTCGCTAGCTACTTTTAGCAGCAATGCAAACGCAAAGCTGCTGCCCTCTGGGAGTTTATCTTAGCATAGCAGAATTGCTAACGAAAGATTAGCAATTCTGCTATTAAGTATTTCCTTGCAGTTTCTGAGTAGCTCCAGACCTACTCCTAGATTGCGATCACCTCAGTCCGTTTAGTTCCTGGTTTGACGTCACAAACACGCCCAGCATCCGGCAAGCCACTCCCCCGTTTATCCAGCCACTCCTTCGTTTTCTGCTGGCACGCCTGCGTTTTTTAGCACACTCCCAGCAAATGCTCAGTTACCACCCAGAAACACCCACTCCCTGTCAATCATTCTACGATCAACAGAGCGACTGAAAAGCTTTGTTCGCCCGTAAGTAAAATAGCATAGTTTTGTGTGAAATTGCTTAGCACGTGCACCCTGCGGTGCATACGCATGCGCAGAACTGCTGGATTTTTAGGCTATTAGCAATTCTGCTAAAAATAGCAGCGAGCAAACAACTCGGAATGACCACCAATGTACGGCAGCATTTTATGTATTTTTGTCACTATGGTGATGGGTTATGCTATGACGTGACGGCAAATAGCCGCCACGTCATCAGGAAGCGTCCCGCTTTGGCACCTCGGCGGGCGGGTGAACCATTCACAGCGGTGGGGATATAAGGTGAGAGCTTGTTTATGGTGTTTGTAATCCTGACGACAATCTTCAATGTATTGAAACGTTGATTTAGCTTCACGGACTGTGGCTGTTTACCCGTTTCGACAATGCTGTGAGTGCCGCCGTATATATATATATATATATATCAAATAAATTCAGGCAGCACCCCACAGCCTTTTTAAAAGAATAAACAGCATCCTTTATTCCAATGGCATTTCGAGGTTAAACCCCCATCTTCAGGGACAAGCTTATATATACAAATGACAATACATCCAAACATATACTGAGGACCCCATTGCACACTCTGTCTGTTGCAAGTAAAATACTCTATTATGTAGAAAGTAGTTTCTCTTTAATACCAATGTTAACAAATCCAAGAATAATTCAATTATCAGGCCCTTGTAGTGCAGGTTATCCGTTATCAAATCCCGTACTGCTTCTACCCCTGCATCATGTGGGATGCAGGTGTAGAGGCTTGTGACATCCGCACTGCACAGGGTGACCCCATCCAGGAAATCCCACAGGTCAAGACATGGAGTAGCATCAAATAGAGCAATTATAACTGACCATGTACCACAAACATTAAGGGAAGGTAATAGATCGAAAATTCTGTTACAAAAAGAGAGTAGATGGACATTTTCTCTTGACACTATAGCCCCAAAAGGACTTAATGAAGCATTAGGGCTACAATGTTTTTTATAGTTGTATATGTATAGCCGTTTTGGACCTTAAGTCAGAATTATGATTTCTTTCCAGATGGGGAACAATATGCCGGACTTTGTATGTTTTTTATAATATATGTATATTTGTTTTTGTGGATCATATATAGTGAGCAAGGTATTAATACTGTATATCATATAATAAAAGTGTAATGTGATTTTGTATACATATAGAATGGATTATTTGGGTTGCTAGGCAACCAGACTGATCACATAGCCGCAACAGTCTGTCGCTGCCTGATGATGACGTCTTCCCGTGACTTTCGGGCCCGACGCACGGTGTGGTTTCAGACGGCAGCAACTGACAGGTGAGACTGATCTGTTTTTATTGTCTCTTAGGGGGAGGATATATATGTTTGGATGTATTGTCATTTGTATGTACGCTTGTCCCCGAAGACGGGGGTTTAACCCTGAAAAGGCCGTTGGAATAAAAGAAGCTGATTATTCTTTTAAAAAGCCTGTGGAGTGCCGCCTGAATTTATTTTATATACTGGACTTATACAAGGTCTAGGAAGGCACCCCAGCAAGATATAAATTATGCCGGGCTATTATATATATATATATATATATATATATATACATACATATATATATATATATATATATATACACACACATATGCCAGGCGTATAGCAAGTTGCCTATAGGCTCACTGGTGTCAGAATGGAGGGGTAAGGGGACAGCATGCCCCCCCCCATAATATGAAACAGGCGCAGGCGCTGGGGAGGGGGGGCACTTACCTCCAGATCCCCGCTGAGCCTCCTACTTTAAAAGTCTGCCGCCAGCACCGCAGCGTGCTGCCACCTCTCCTGTCCTAGCCAGTAACTCCCTACAGATGCATTACTGGGAGGAGGCGGGGATGTCTCAGCAAGCCCAGCATGGCCACGCATCCTCCCAGTAGTGCATCAATGAAGAGTGAAGATTGAAGAGCCGACCAGGACAAGACATATGGCAGCAGGCTGCGGCACCGGCGGCAGCCTTTTTACACTAGGAGTCTCCGCGGGGATCCGGAGGTAAGCGCTCTCTGCGGGGGAAGTTGAAGCAAGTGGGAGAGCCAAAATTTATTTTCTACAATGCACCCCAAACCACAAACCATTCCTGCGCCCCTGTATATGCTCATACAATTCCTTGAGGATGATGATGACTAGCATACAGTATTTCCAAGGGGAAGTGTATACAACTGTGCCCAGAGGTGTATCTATAATCTTTACAGTGTGTATGCTGCACACAGGCTCCTGGGGGCCCACATTGCAGACTCTGCATCCGTTTCTTCGCTACTTACCTTTCCAGTGGTCCCGCGTCAGCAGCGCTGCAAAAATCACTGGGAAAATGGCACAGCAGCCAATTTCCTGGCGTGTTACACATGCACAGTAGGGAAATCACTGGGAAAATGGCTGCCATGCTATTTTTACCCAGAGACCTCCGCATGCACAGTAGACTCTGGTACAGCGCCAGAGTCTACTAGTGTTGAGTGCAGTGCAGCCAGTTAGAGAGAAGGGAGGGGACCCAGACAGAGAATTCACATGGCCCTCTCCTCTCTTTATACGCCCCTGACTGAGCACACAGACGAGCATGCAAATTTCTTTCCATGCATGCAATGCGGTCGCACATAAGGTCAATTACAGTCCAACTCTACAACTCTGTCAATCACCTTGTGAACGCCCGTGCGTTCGGATTTTTTGCACCATCCAATCGCTAGTCACTGATGCCTATCACTGTTGTGCGACGCGCCGGTGTGTTATATTGTTTTTGTTTTTAGGGTAAATACTGGCTGCTTTATTTTTACACTGCAATTTAGATTTCGGTTTGAACACACCCCTCCCAAATCTAACTCTCTCTGCACATGTTATATCTGCCCCCCACCCACACACCCCCACCCCTGCAGTGCACATGGTTTTGCCCATTAGCAAACAGATTTGCTGCTGCGATCAGGTCTGAATTAGGCCCTATGTTACACACTCATGGCTAAAAGCCAATACTTCCATGTGTTAGACAGATTTTTGCATTGTCAGCTATCATTAAATCTTAGCTAACTTATAGGACAGTGATGGCTAACCTTGACACTCCAGCTGTTGTTGAACTACATATCCCAGCATGCCCTGCTACAGTTTTGTTATTTGGCCATGCTAAAACTGATGCAGGGCATGCTGGGATGTGTTGTTCAACAACAGCTGGAGTGTCAAGGTTAGCCATCACTGTTATAGGAGAACATCAAGGAAACATTAAATCAGCCTCAAGTAAAATAGTTATAAAACATAACAAAAATAATAAACAAACCCAAAATGACTGTGTTGGATAGAGATCACTGTGGGTATTTCTATATTGGTCCCACAGCTATACTTACATCAGCACTTTGTTATAAGGTACCACATACAGATGATCTTCATAACGGAAACTTGATCCATTCTGTAAAGTTACATAGTGAATCAGTAACCTGTTCTGTACATACAGAACTTTAATAAGTATTTAACACAAACATCTATAACAAAATAAAGCACTTTCAAACTTACACAATAATGAAATCTGACTTCGATACACGTGGTAAACATGGCAGTTGTAGTATATGGATTGCCAGCATTTGCAAAACTACAAATCCCAGCATGCTGTTGACCTTGCGGTGCATTCTGTGAAGTGTAGCTCCACAACAGTAATAAAGACACCTATAGACCGAGCCCATTCTCACAGCATTCAATTATGAGACTGTGATCTGGTAATGTAATACGTACATTTTGAGGCAGCACTCTGACCGTTTCCCTGATTCCTGGTGGCCATCAATGTTTCTCTACACACTCCATAGAGGTGCACGGGAACATCACAATCATTAATACATCAAACCTATATAGCACAAAGCTTGTGGCATCAGTGTTATCTGTCTGTTCCTCTATGCTTATATAATTTGAACCAGAGCTGGTCTCACCTTTTTTCCTTTTTCCTTTTGTAAACCTTCAATGATGGAACTCTTGTTTGGGTTTGGGATCCCATCATCCCACTGCTTCTTATACCTGTAATACAATACTAGATTAAAATAAGGCATAAAGATTTGTTTGCATCCCCATATCAATATGAAATCAAATATCATGAAAGTTATATCTGGTGACACACGTTGTGGTGTTAGCCGCATGTGGCACTAAAAACAACCTGATAGTAGACTGGAGAAAAATCAGGTATGGTAATAAATGCAGTCAGAAGATAACCACTGCCATTCTGTTTGCCAAATAATCCTCCGTCTACACTAACACACCCAAGTGAAGCAAGAGCAGCTCTGGCCAATATGCTCTGGTTTTGAATGGCCAGATCTTAACCAGTTAACCAGTTTGGCCACGTACGTTGGCCCGGAGATGGACAGCTTACACTCCACTAACGGGAACAGTTCATATCATGAAACAATAATGACAAAACTGTAAGAAGAGATAAGGGAGGTCATTCCGAGTTGTTCGCTCGCAAGCGGATTTTAGCAGATTTGCTCATGCTAAGCCGCCGCCTACTGGGAGTGAATCTTAGCATCTTAAAATTGCGAACGATGTATTCGCAATATTGCGATTACACACCTCGTAGCAGTTTCTGAGTAGCTCCAGACTTACTCGGCATCTGCGATCATTTCAGTGCTTGTCGTTCCTGGTTTGACGTCACAAACACACCCAGCGTTCGCCCAGACACTCCTCCGTTTCTCCGGCCACTCCTGCGTTTTTTCCGGAAACGGTAGCGTTTTTTCCCACACGCCCATAAAACGCCGTGTTTCCGCCCAGTAACACCCATTTCCTGTCAATCACATTACGATCGCCAGAACGATGAAAAAGCCGTGAGTAAAATACCTAATTGCATAGCAAATTTACTTGGAGCAGTCGCAGTGCGAACATTGCGCATGCGCATTAAGCGGAAAATCGCTGCGATGCGAAGATTTTTACCGAGCGAACAACTCGGAATGAGGGCCAATGTTTAGAATGATATCAGAAAGTAGCTAGTCATTTACTCCCACATTGACAGAAATGTATACTTATTGGATACACTATATCCCAACTGTAGCATAAGAAATATCACTATAAGAACATTGTTGGAGAGGAGTGCGCTCCTGGGCTATCTTCTTCTTAAAGCCCCGGCGGCATAACATCACTGCGCCACTGTGTCACAGTACTGCATGGCTTTGCCAGTTTTTAGCTTATCAAAGGTAAGAACGATTACCGCTGTATTTACCTGAATTACTGCTGCTATAGCTACCGCTAGTGACCATCACTGTTACCGCTGTTATCACTGTATGTGTTACTTCTTCTATCACTGTTAATGATGTTATGCACCTGCGCACTGTGCCTCGCTAATAGATGTTATGGGTAGCTGCTGCACATCAATAGGTTACCAGCCTATGTAGAGACAAAGAATATACAGTAGACAGGCATGTCCAAACTGCGGCCCTCCAGCTGTTGAGAAACTACACATCCCAGCATGCCCTGACACAGCTTTAGTATTCTCTGACAGCAAATCTGTGTCAGGGCATGCTGGGATATGTAGTTTCACAACAGTTGGAGGGCCGCAGTTTGAACATGCCGGCAGTAGGAAGTGCTGCGCTCAGCCCAATGTTATGTTATGTTTGTGGACAAATAATCATTCTGGATTTATGTATAAAAATGCTTTTACTTCAACTTTCAAATAAACAAATAACAGTATTTATGTATAAAATTGTATCTACGCGTTCATAAATGTTTTCGGCCAAGGTGAGAAGGGAAAAGGAACAGGACAAGAGGAGCAGGAGAGGAATTAAAACAAGAAGGGTGTTGAAAAGAGAAAAAAAAAGAAAAAATGAAAAGGAAGAAAAATGAATGGAACAAGAAGGACAAATTATTTTAAAATTAATAAAAAAGAAAAAAGAATGAAAAAGAAAAAAGAAAAATGAAAAATGAAAAATTACAATAATAAAAAATTGCAATATATGCGCACTGAGTATTCGTGATTGGCCACAGGTAGATATGTGGTAATACAGTTACATGAATGTCTCTTTGTGAGCTGTGGGAATGCAGTCCCTGCGTCCCTGGATCGCTGATGTATAGGTACAGTCTTTTAAGTGTTGAATAGGGTTAACGACTCCAGATATTGAAAAATGGTTAACTATGCACCTAGAGGTTTTAAAAATTGAAAAAAATGAAGAAGGGTATGTGAGTGGCGGCGACCCGCTCACTCACTAGATTTGTGGTTGCTGCGTCTGTCCGAGCTGGATACTCTGCCTGTATGCTTGTACGTCCCGGATTTGATGTGCTTGAGTCTTAGGCCGCCGTCCAGGGGAACAGTCACTGAGTGAGCGTCCTCTGCACACGGACCCGGGGAGGAGCTGGTCATATTTTCACATTCTGCTGGTACCTACTGAAACCATCCAGGTTCTACACCAATAAGTCATCCCAATTTTTTACACTGCATCATTTAGCACATGCACATATTCATTGTCATTATACATGTCATGTGTACACAGAAGAAATTGAATCAATTGAGCTTTTAAAAAGTGAATAATACATAAATATAACGCTCTAGTTGTACTGGAATAGTTGTGTCCTTATTACACCTGCATTTACAGTATTTTACCATACAGGCATCCTGGCAAGTGGTGGAAATAACAACTTGTGGGCAATTGTCAGTCTTATATCAGCTGCAAAATGTCCAAGTAGCCAAAGAGAGTTGGAGTCTAATAATAGTTATTCTGAGTTTTTCTGTGCACAGAAGAAAGAGAAAATGAAGGCGCACACACTAAAGACTAAACACTACCAGTGCAACATTTTTTAAAACTCAACCCTGTAAAACCCTCAACACATAGCTGCTGCTTCTTACTAATGTAACACCTTTCAACACTTAAACCTATCACTAGTGTGATGCCTTGGAGTGGTTGGCCTGTTCTGGATCGGGAGATCACGTGCCCTGGACTTGACCCTTAGTTGTAGGAGCTCACCAGATGAAGTCACCGGGTCCCATATATTAGGCCAAAATTTTACCAAGCACCTCAAATTTACTCTGTTATATTGCAAAGTTTATTATAATTATTCTGTTAAGCCATGTTTAGTATGTAGAGTGTGCACCTGCCTTTTCTCTTTTTCTTGTGTGGAACTACACCTCTGCATAGTAGCACCTCCCATTATGTTTAGAATTAAGATATGCAGTCTAACCCCACACCCTCTTTCCCCAGTTTTTCTGTGCACATGAACTATTTGCAGTTATAAAGCATTTGCTGGGGTTTTGTAAAAATGGTCATGTATACATAGAGATGCAGCATACTCACTTTATTAAAACTTTGCATCCATAGAGGGCACCCATTATAAGGATTATGACACAGACTGGAATTAGAATGTACAGTAAAAGGAGATTCTGGGCTAGAAAAAAGCAAAACAAATTGCAAAAGTAAAAATATGATGCAAAATATCAGCACTAATTTTACATCTCCCCCTTATCTGACATGCATGCAAGGAGGCTATTTGTCACAGTGGATGTCACCGACACTAGTGACGCCACCGAGTGCAGTTACTATATGTTGCCCCATTTTCTTGTTTATTCACAGTTATAAGTTATCTCCAGAGATGTAATGCTCCATCTAGTACCTGCATTGGTTTGCAATGTTTTTACTTTGCTCCACTCACTCCAGGGCCCTTTGAAGCAGTAGTGTGCTGGTTTGGATTCCAAACGTACTCGAACTTTCACAGAGTAATTACTGCCACGCGTAAGATGGACACCTGTTTGGAGGATTACTTTGAGGTCATGGTTGGGTGATATTTCTTTAAGTTTCTCTGGGCACTCAGGAATAACCTGTTAGTAAAAAAAAAAAAAACATGCATACTGTATACTGTATCTGAATATTTTTATTAGATTTAGTGAAGAGATAAACTAACGAGCTTGAGGAGGCTCTGATGGAATACTGCTTTGGGCAGCACAATATTATCTGGCTCTATAGTAGCCATATCACTTTAAATAAGTCTGTGCAAAGTTCACTGTGGGATAATATTTCTGTGATGTACAGGACAAGGCTGTGACTGATAGCCAGTATATCACGTGCCGGAGGCACCAGCTGAGGGGAGCACCACCCCGTTCAGCCATCACAGAGCTTCCAGGATGCCACACAAGCACCATTATGCGAGGCAGCAGAACAAGTCATTCTATTTACTAGGGGTATATGGGGGAACCTGGACTGCACACCCTAATTCTAAAAATAATGAAAGATGCTCCCATGCTGAGACTTGTAGTTCCACATAGAAAAAAGAGAAAATGCAGGTGCTTACTCAAAGTACTAAACAATGCTAATCAGAACAATTATAATTAACTCTGCAATATGACAGAGTGAAATTGAGGTGCTTAGCATAATTGCGCCCACAAATATGAGCCCACCAACCACAACCAGGTGACCTCATCTGGTGGGTCCCTAACATTCCTAATGTAACACCTTTTAACACTTAAACCTCTCATTATTATGATGCCTTGAGGCGGTTGGCTTGTGCTGGTCTGGGGGGTCCTGTGCTCTGGACTTGAACCTTAGGAATGTTAGGGACCCCCAGATGAGGTGGGCCCATATTTTTGGCCAAAATTATACTAAGCACCTCAATGTTATTCTATGTTAGATTGCAGCATTTATTAAAGGAATTCTGATTAGCAGTGTTTACTACTCACTTTCCTATGGGTGCCCTGAAAACTATATAAGCTATAGGTGCAGGACACTGCACTGCTGCAGAGGTGGGCGACTTAGAAGTTAGGACTTCAAACTGGGCACATTTGTTTATAGGATCTCCCGATGGCCTATTATGTAATACAGGGTGAGGCAAAAAAAAAAACCCTCTCAGATTTAAAAGGTTAACAAAAAAGGCATGGTAAATGTTATTCAAAATTTCACTACATAATCTGAATGTGCATGGAAAACTGTGTATTTTTAATTGGTTTTGAATATGATATAATAATTTCTTAGTGTAAAGCAGCCTTTAGTACATTAATGGTTCTTGGTCGATGTTTGTTGACCTCAGCTGTCAGATGGCCCCATTGGCTGTGTAGAGGCCTTTCATGAAGCTGATGAGGATTGTAAGTAAAATTCTGCTTGTTTCTGTAGCAAGACAAATTAAAGTGAGCTTTGTCAAGAAGATGCTGGAAATGACCCAAGTGATGCAAAACTTCAGAAATTAACTACAAACATGTATCATGAATGAAGGCCACCATCTGGACGATATCATATTTAAAACCAATTAAATATAAACTGTATTCCATGCACTTTTAGATTATGTACTAACATTCTGAATAGCAATTACCATGCCTTTTTTGTTAACCTTTAAAATCTGGGAGGTTCTTTTGCTGCACCCTGTACATTCGATTGGGAGCAACTACTTTTACTTTTAGAAAATAATGGAACACTAAAGGCCCGTACACACTGGCCGATATATTGGCTGTTCTCTTGAACGGCCGATATAATGCGGGTCCGTCGGCCAGTGTGTACGGCCGACGCGTCTGTGAACTCCGTCGTTCACAGACTTATCGCGTCGGTCCCGCAGCACAGCTGACGGCCAATAAATCTATCGTACACATGCTGCGGCGGCCGGCGGTGATTGACAGCTGAACTGGGCGGGTGTGTGTGTACACGCCCGCCCAGATCATGACGTCAGTCCCCGACGGATCGGGCAGTGTGTATGCTCAACACACTGCCCGATCCGTCCATAGATATATCTGCCGATCAATTGATCGCCAGATATATCTTCCAGTGTGTACCCACCTTAAGACTCCGGGTTCTGATCTTAAAAAAAAAAAAAAATACTTCAAAAAAAGAAGCGGTTAACATGTCGCACCGTGGTTAGCATGTCGGGCAGAGAGCCTGTAAGGTTTTAAGGGGGATATTTATCAAAGTTTGAAGAGAGATAATGTGGAGAAGGATACCAGACAATTAGCCTTTAACTGCCATTTTATAGGCGGTGTTTGAAAAATTACAGTTTGGAGCCGATTGGTTGGTACTTTATCTCTCTCCACTTTATCTCTTTCCCCACTTTGATAAATCTCCCACCAACTCTCAGTTATGGACAAGTCTAAAGCAGTGAGGAAATGGGTTGACCTCAATGGAGAAGGCAGAGGGGAAATTTCAATTAGATGTGATGCTTACCGCGTGGCCAAAGCTCCTCGTTTAACGCCTGGAGCTATTCAATTATTATGCATTTTCCCCACATGGTAAATGCAAGTTGACCCATAAATTCTGGGTTAAGTGACCAGAATCTATGGGATACGTGGGTTAAGAAAAGTCCTGGTAAAGTGCCCAGAATATATAGGAAACCCAGTAAACAATCCATACAAGCAGCACCCTTTGGAAGAATCAAATTCCCATAGAGGCAAGTTCACAGAGGACATTGGGCCTAATTCAGACCTGATCACTCGCTAGCGACTTTTTGCAGCGCTGCGATCAGATAGTCGTCGCCTACAGGGAAGTGTATTTTAGCTGAGCAAGTGTGCAATCGCACGTGCAACCGAGCACTACAAAAAGTTTGTGCAGTTTCTGAGTTGCTCAGAACTTACTCAGCTGCTGCGATCACTTCAGCCTGTCCGGGGCTGGAATTTACATCAGACAACTGCCCTGCAAACGCTTGGACATGCCTGCGTTTTTCCAAACACTCCCAGAAAACAGTCAGTTGCCACCCACAAACGGCTTCTTCCTGTCAATCACCTTGCTATAGGCTGTGCGAATGGATTCTTCGCTAATCCCATCGCACAGCAACGATCCGCTTTGTGCCCGTGCGACACGCCTGCGCATTGCGGTGCATAAGCATGCGCAGTTCTGACCTGATCGCAGCACAGCGAAAAAACCTAGCTTGCGATCAGGTCTGAATTAGGCCCATTATACCACCACACCACATTGTCCATATTAGACCATCAGTAACATTTTCAAATTCCAGCTAGTCAATACCATAAATGTGTTTCCATAATACTGACCTCACTTGACTTCAGAACACTGTCTCTCCAATAGCAAAACTGGTAGTGATATTTAAAGTAAGCATCTTCTGTTTGCTCTGACCTCCAGGTGGCTATAAACTTCTCTCCTTTGTTTGTTTCATTGATTATTAGGATTCTGGGTAGAAGTTTAACTGAGAAAAAATGGACATTTACAGTATATCTTTAGTTATAAACCACAACAAAATGTTGGAACATAGAGTTCAGCTATTCATTTGTCTTTTAAACTAGGATATCCTTGCTTGATATATTTGAAGGGAGATCTGTCACCTGGAGAACTTTTAGTTTCTTTCCCCTTTTACGTAGATAATGATGGCCGAAAACTAATACCCATGCATACTTCATTCAGACCAGTAACAGATATCACGGGCTGCCTAGAGATAGCTGCACAGGCAGGGGTGGAGTGGGATAGAAAACCAGGCCGGGAAATTGATGTAAGCAGCCCAATGAGTGTGCGGTCTGATGAGGTGGTGGGGCCTGTTGATAGGGCCAGGATCCCTACTTATAGGGCCTGATTGTACGCAATTGCTGCCTTCCTTACGTCTTTTGCTGCATTTGTGTCTGAGCAGCACATGTGTTGATAGCTGAAAGTTTGCAGACAAAGATCAGCACTGGAATAATAGCAGTAATGCTTACTTGCAGATATGCAAGATGCAAGAGTGCAGGATACACATTACAAAAGTATAGGATTTGCAAACCAGGAATACGGGTTTACACTATGTAGGATTGCGGGTTTGCACTATGAAAGATATCAGAATTACAAATTGCAGGATTGCACAAAGCAGGTTAGCAGGATTGCACAGAGCAGCAAACTGGAACCTGGAGAGAAGTTGTTTTTCCGGCAATCCTTTACCAGAACCTGGGAGTTTAAATTAGAGATGAGCGGGTTCGGTTTCTCTGAATCCGAACCCGCACGAACTTCATGTTTTTTTTCACGGGTCCGAGCGACTCGGATCTTCCCGCCTTGCTCGGTTAACCCGAGCGCGCCCGAACGTCATCATGACGCTGTCGGATTCTCGCGAGACTCGGATTCTATATAAGGAGCCGCGCGTCGCCGCCATTTTCACACGTGCATTGAGATTGATAGGGAGAGGACGTGGCTGGCGTCCTCTCCATTTAGATTAGAAGAGAGAGAGAGAGAGATTGACCTGATTTACTGGAGCTTAGGAGTACTGTAGAACTGTAGAGAGTGCAGAGTTTACTAGTGACTGACCACAGTGACCACCAGACAGTGCAGTTTTATTTAATATATCCGTTCTCTGCCTGAAAAAAACGATACACAGTGACTCAGTCACATACCATATCTGTGTGCACTGCTCAGCCCAGTGTGCTGCATCATCTATGTATATATCTGACTGTGCTCAGCTCACACATCTTATAATTGTGGGGGAGACTGGGGAGCACTGCAGTGCCAGTTATAGGTTATAACAGGAGCCAGGAGTACATATTATTATTAAAATTAAACAGTGCACACTTTTGCTGCAGGAGTGCCACTGCCAGTGTGACTGACCAGTGACCTGACCACACTGACCACCAGTATAGTTAGTAGTATAGTATACTATATTGTGATTGCCTGAAAAAGTTAAACACTCGTATCTGACTGTGCTCAGCTCACACATCTTATAATTGTGGGGGAGACTGGGGAGCACTGCAGTGCCAGTTATAGGTTATAGCAGGAGCCAGGAGTACATATTATTATTAAAATTAAACAGTGCACACTTTTGCTGCAGGAGTGCCACTGCCAGTGTGACTGACCAGTGACCTGACCACACTGACCACCAGTATAGTTAGTAGTATAGTATACTATATTGTGATTGCCTGAAAAAGTTAAACACTCGTCGTGTGACTTCACTTGTGTGGTGTTTTTTTTTTTATTCTATAAAAAACTCATTCTGCTGACAGACAGTGTCCAGCAGGTCCGTCATTATATAATATATACCTGTCCGGCTGCAGTAGTGATATATATATATTTTTTATATCATTATTTATCATCCAGTCGCAGCAGACACAGTACGGTAGTTCACGGCTGTAGCTACCTCTGTGTCGGCACTCGGCAGTCAGTCCATAATTGTATACCACCTACCCGTGGTTTTTTTTTCTTTCTTCTTTATACATACATACTACTACTACATCTCTTTATCAACCAGTCTATATTAGCAGCAGACACAGTACAGTACGGTAGTCCACGGCTGTAGCTACCTCTGTGTCGGCACTCGGCAGTCCGTCCATAATTGTATACCACCTACCCGTGGTTTTTTTTTCTTTCTTCTTTATACATACATACTACTACTACTACATCTCTTTATCAACCAGTCTATATTAGCAGCAGACACAGTACAGTACGGTAGTCCACGGCTGTAGCTACCTCTGTGTCGGCACTGGGCAGTCCGTCCATAATTGTATACCACCTACCCGTGGTTTTTTTTTCTTTCTTCTTTATACATACATACTACTACTACATCTCTTTATCAACCAGTCTATATTAGCAGCAGACACAGTACAGTACGGTAGTCCACGGCTGTAGCTACCTCTGTGTCAGCACTGGGCAGTCCGTCCATAATTGTATACCACCTACCCGTGGTTTTTTTTTCATTCTTCTTTATACATACATACTACTACTACTACATCTCTTTATCAACCAGTCTATATTAGCAGCAGACACAGTACAGTACGGTAGTCCACGGCTGTAGCTACCTCTGTGTCGGCACTGGGCAGTCCGTCCATAATTATATACCACCTACCCGTGGTTTTTTTTTCTTTCTTCTTTATACATACATACTACTACTACATCTCTTTATCAACCAGTCTATATTAGCAGCAGACACAGTACAGTACGGTAGTCCACGGCTGTAGCTACCTCTGTGTCGGCACTGGGCAGTCCGTCCATAATTGTATACCACCTACCCGTGTTTTTTTTTTCTTTCTTCTTTATACATACATACTACTACTACATCTCTTTATCAACCAGTCTATATTAGCAGCAGACACAGTACAGTACGGTAGTCCACGGCTGTAGCTACCTCTGTGTCGGCACTGGGCAGTCCGTCCATAATTGTATACCACCTACCCATGGTTTTTTTTTCTTTCTTCTTTATACATACATACTACTACTACATCTCTTTATCAACCAGTCTATATTAGCAGCAGACACAGTACAGTACGGTAGTCCACGGCTGTAGCTACCTCTGTGTCGGCACTGGGCAGTCCGTCCATAATTGTATACCACCTACCCGTGGTTTTTTTTTCTTTCTTCTTTATACATACATACTACTACTACATCTCTTTATCAACCAGTCTATATTAGCAGCAGACACAGTACAGTACGGTAGTCCACGGCTGTAGCTACCTCTGTGTCGGCACTGGGCAGTCCGTCCATAATTGTATACCACCTACCCGTGTTTTTTTTTTCTTTCTTCTTTATACATACATACTACTACTACATCTCTTTATCAACCAGTCTATATTAGCAGCAGACACAGTACAGTACGGTAGTCCACGGCTGTAGCTACCTCTGTGTCGGCACTCGGCAGTCCGTCCATAATTGTATACCACCTACCCGTGGTTTTTTTTTTTCTTTCTTCTTTATACATACATACTACTACTACATATCTTTATCAACCAGTCTGTATTAGCAGCAGACACAGTACAGTACGGTAGTCCACGGCTGTAGCTACCTCTGTGTCGGCACTCGGCAGTCCATCCATAATTGTATACTAGTATCCATCCATCTCCATTGTTTACCTGAGGTGCCTTTTAGTTGTGCCTATTAAAATATGGAGAACAAAAATGTTGAGGTTCCAAAATTAGGGAAAGATCAAGATCCACTTCCACCTCGTGCTGAAGCTGCTGCCACTAGTCATGGCCGAGACGATGAAATGCCAGCAACGTCGTCTGCCAAGGCCGATGCCCAATGTCATAGTACAGAGCATGTCAAATCCAAAACACCAAATATCAGTAAAAAAAGGACTCCAAAACCTAAAATAAAATTGTCGGAGGAGAAGCGTAAACTTGCCAATATGCCATTTACCACACGGAGTGGCAAGGAATGGCTGAGGCCCTGGCCTATGTTCATGGCTAGTGGTTCAGCTTCACATGAGGATGGAGGCACTCAGCCTCTCGCTAGAAAAATGAAAAGACTCAAGCTGGCAAAAGCAGTAGCACCGCAAAGAACTGTGCGTTCTTCGAAATCCCAAATCCACAAGGAGAGTCCAATTGTGTCGGTTGCGATGCCTGACCTTCCCAACACTGGACGTGAAGAGCATGCGCCTTCCACCATTTGCACGCCCCCTGCAAGTGCTGGAAGGAGCACCCGCAGTCCAGTTCCTGATAGTCAGATTGAAGATGTCAGTGTTGAAGTACACCAGGATGAGGAGGATATGGGTGTTGCTGGCGCTGGGGAGGAAATTGACCAGGAGGATTCTGATGGTGAGGTGGTTTGTTTAAGTCAGGCACCCGGGGAGACACCTGTTGTCCGTGGGAGGAATAGGGCCGTTGACATGCCTGGTGAAAATACCAAAAAAATCAGCTCTTCGGTGTGGAAGTATTTCACCAGAAATGCGGACAACAGGTGTCAAGCCGTGTGTTCCCTTTGTCAAGCTGTAATAAGTAGGGGTAAGGACGTTAACCACCTCGGAACATCCTCCCTTATACGTCACCTGCAGCGCATTCATAATAAGTCAGTGACAAGTTCAAAAACTTGGGCCGACAGCGGAAGCAGTCCACTGACCAGTAAATCCCTTCCTCTTGTAACCAAGCTCACGCAAACCACCCCACCAACTCCCTCAGTGTCAATTTCCTCCTTCCCCAGGAATGCCAATAGTCCTGCAGGCCATGTCACTGGCAATTCTGACGAGTCCTCTCCTGCCTGGGATTCCTCCGATGCATCCTTGCGTGTAACGCCTACTGCTGCTGGCGCTGCTGTTGTTGCTGCTGGGAGTCGATGGTCATCCCAGAGGGGAAGTCGTAAGCCCACTTGTACTACTTCCAGTAAGCAATTGACTGTCCAACAGTCCTTTGCGAGGAAGATGAAATATCATAGCAGTCATCCTGTTGCAAAGCGGATAACTGAGTCCTTGACAACTATGTTGGTGTTAGACGTGCGTCCGGTATCCGCCGTTAGTTCACAGGGAACTAGACAATTTATTGAGGCAGTGTGCCCCCGTTACCAAATACCATCTAGGTTCCACTTCTGTAGGCAGGCGATACTGAGAATGTACACGGACGTCAGAAAAAGACTCACCAGTGTCCTAAAAAATGCAGTTGTACCCAATGTCCACTTAACCACGGACATGTGGACAAGTGGAGCAGGGCAGGGTCAGGACTATATGACTGTGACAGCCCACTGGGTAGATGTATGGACTCCCGCCGCAAGAACAGCAGCGGCGGCACCAGTAGCAGCATCTCGCAAACGCCAACTCTTTCCTAGGCAGGCTACGCTTTGTATCACCGCTTTCCAGAATACGCACACAGCTGAAAACCTCTTACGGCAACTGAGGAAGATCATCGCGGAATGGCTTACCCCAATTGGACTCTCCTGTGGATTTGTGGCATCGGACAACGCCAGCAATATTGTGTGTGCATTAAATATGGGCAAATTCCAGCACGTCCCATGTTTTGCACATACCTTGAATTTGGTGGTGCAGAATTTTTTAAAAAACGACAGGGGCGTGCAAGAGATGCTGTCGGTGGCCAGAAGAATTGCGGGACACTTTCGGCGTACAGGCACCACGTACAGAAGACTGGAGCACCACCAAAAACTACAGAACCTGCCCTGCCATCATCTGAAGCAAGAAGTGGTAACGAGGTGGAATTCAACCCTCTATATGCTTCAGAGGTTGGAGGAGCAGCAAAAGGCCATTCAAGCCTATACAATTGAGCACGATATAGTAGGTGGAATGCACCTGTCTCAAGTGCAGTGGAGAATGATTTCAACGTTGTGCAAGGTTCTGATGCCCTTTGAACTTGCCACACGTGAAGTCAGTTCAGACACTGCCAGCCTGAGTCAGGTCATTCCCCTCATCAGGCTTTTGCAGAAGAAGCTGGAGGCATTGAAGAAGGAGCTAAAAGGGAGCGATTCCGCTAGGCATGTGGGACTTGTGGATGCAGCCCTTAATTCGCTTAACAAGGATTCACGGGTGGTCAATCTGTTGAAATCAGAGCACTACATTTTGGCCACCGTGCTCGATCCTAGATTTAAAACCTACCTTGGATCTCTCTTTCCGGCAGACACAAGTCTGCTGGGGTGCAAAGACCTGCTGGTGACAAAATTGTCAAGTCAAGCGGAACGCGACCTGTCAACATCTCCTCCTTCACATTCTCCCGCAACTGGGGGTGCGAGGAAAAGGCTCAGAATTCCGAGCCCACCCGCTGGCGGTGATGCAGGGCAGTCTGGAGCGACTGCTGATGCTGACATCTGGTCCGGACTGAAGGACCTGACAACGATTACGGACATGTTGTCTACTGTCACTGCATATGATTCTCTCAACATTGAAAGAATGGTGGAGGATTATATGAGTGACCGCATCCAAGTAGGCACGTCACACAGTCCGTACTTATACTGGCAGGAAAAAGAGGCAATTTGGAGGCCCTTGCACAAACTGGCTTTATTCTACCTAAGTTGCCCTCCCACAAGTGTGTACTCCGAAAGAGTGTTTAGTGCCGCCGCTCACCTTGTCAGCAATCGGCGTACGAGGTTACATCCAGAAAATGTGGAGAAGATGATGTTCATTAAAATGAATTATAATCAATTCCTCCGCGGAGACATTGACCAGCAGCAATTGCCTCCACAAAGTACACAGGGAGCTGAGATGGTGGATTCCAGTGGGGACGAATTGATAATCTGTGAGGAGGGGGATGTACACAGTGATATATCGGAGGATGATGATGAGGTGGACATCTTGCCTCTGTAGAGCCAGTTTGTGCAAGGAGAGATTAATTGCTTCTTTTTTGGTGGGGGTCCAAACCAACCCGTCATATCAGTCACAGTCGTGTGGCAGACCCTGTCACTGAAATGATGGGTTGGTTAAAGTGTGCATGTCCTGTTTATACAGCATAAGGGTGGGTGGGAGGGCCCAAGGACAATTCCATCTTGCACCTCTTTTTTCTTTTATTTTTCTTTGCGTCATGTGCTGTTTGGGGAGGGTTTTTTGGAAGGGACATCCTGCGTGACACTGCAGTGCCACTCCTAGATGGGCCCGGTGTTTGTGTCGGCCACTAGGGTCGCTAATCTTACTCACACAGCTACCTCATTGCGCCTCTTTTTTTCTTTGCGTCATGTGCTGTTTGGGGAGGGTTTTTTGGAAGGGACATCCTGCGTGACACTGCAGTGCCACTCCTAGATGGGCCAGGTGTTTGTGTCGGGCACTTGGGTCGCTGAGCTTAGTCACACAGCTACCTCATTGCACCTCTTTTTTTCTTTGCGTCATGTGCTGTTTGGGGAGTGTTTTTTGGAAGGGCCATCCTGCGTGACACTGCAGTGCCACTCCTAGATGGGCCCGGTGTTTGTGTCGGCCACTAGGGTCGCTTAGCTTAGTCATCCAGCGACCTCGGTGCAAATTTTAGGACTAAAAATAATATTGTGAGGTGTGAGGTATTCAGAATAGACTGAAAATGAGTGGAAATTATGGTTTTTGAGGTTAATAATAATATGGGATCAAAATGACCCCCAAATTCTATGATTTAAGCTGTTTTTTAGGGTTTTTTGAAAAAAACACCCGAATCCAAAACACACCCGAATCCGACAAAAAAAATTCGGTGAGGTTTTGCCAAAACGCGGTCGAACCCAAAACACGGCCGCGGAACCGAACCCAAAACCAAAACACAAAACCCGAAAAATTTCAGGCGCTCATCTCTAGTTTAAATAGGGCACATTTGCCAGTAAATAGCCCAACCAATCATGTGACCCAGACCTGTCCTATATGGATTAGATGTAATTCTCAGACAGCGTCATTCCAAGATGGCGAGGCATGGACTGGAGCGGTCGGAACAGTCGTGGAAGACGCCAGCCCCACTACGGCCACAGGTAAGTTGGAGAGGAACCCTGAGGGCAGTAATATAGACCGCCGGATCTGGTAACAGTGCTTTCGGAATCCACCATGAAACAGGTCGCCAGGGGTACCGGCCAGCAGCACAACATCCTTACTCACTTAAGATGACCAAATTATGGAAATTTGTTTTGGCCAATCTTTCTGAACGTATTGGTTTTGCTAGTCCCAACTGTCCCACTCACATCTAAACAGTACCTGGTGTTCTCTGTCTGCAACCCCAGCAAATGCAATGACATTTAGAATCCCAACAGATATTACACTTATATTTCTCATACAGATTATCTTGTAAAATTAACTTTATATTGTTGCACAACTCTTTCATGTTTGCAGCATGTGCAGTAAGTAAAGAAGGAAACTTATATTAAACAAGGAAAAAGCGCCACGTTTGAGGAGTCAACACAGAAGCCCCACTAGAAAAAGTTGTGTTCATGACTTACCTATCCTGCCAACACTATCAATTATACATATTCTG
Organism: Pseudophryne corroboree; assembly: GCF_028390025.1. Taxonomy (NCBI): domain Eukaryota; kingdom Metazoa; phylum Chordata; class Amphibia; order Anura; family Myobatrachidae; genus Pseudophryne; species Pseudophryne corroboree. The sequence goes on from NC_086449.1 coordinate 97,602,256, forward strand.
CTTAATATATAAAAATGTATAATATATTTTTTTCTCCTGCTATTATTCTATAAAGAGGAAAATAAACATGGCGCCACAAAAAAAAAATGCTCTCTGTTAGGAAAAAACTAATTGCTTATGTGTAATGAGCATAAAAACGTACTGTATACTTAGAAAACTCATCAAAACTCTTGGGACAAAATTGTTTTTGACCAGCGTGATTACAGTTATTAATGTTTATGCATGGATAGAAGACAGTGACATAAATAGAGGCTTGGAGGACACCTAGCAAACTCACAAGGTGGGCCTCCTGTTTTATTTCTATAAACCCATAGGTCTACAGGTGTAGCTGCAGCTGTGCAGGTACCAACGGAGACAAACGGGGAACTGGCAGACAACAGGGGGGCAGGGAGGTTAAACCACGGGGACAGCAACCTCTACAGACAGACCTCAATGACAGAGGAGACTCCTCGGGTAAACAGCAGATAGCGGGGGATCAGGCGGGCCCAGCAGGAAGCAGCATCAGCCGTCACAGCAGAAGACAGGAACTTAACAGCCCATGATGAGAACTCACCATTCAGACAAGGTGTATAATTTTGAGAGGAACGATGCGGTCTAATGCTGATGTTTTGTAACATATCTGAGGTTGTATTTCCAGTCGTTATGTTGCTGTGACAAGTAAGGTACATAGGAATCTCCTGATGACAGTGGGGCATATATTCCTGGTCTCTGAAGGAAAATAATTATAAATTGTTAAACTGATTTAATAGTTTGAGTAGAAGATATGTAACTAACAGAAAGTAATAGAAGTAAAAAGTATATCGGAGAAAATTACAACCACTTTCACAGAAAATAAAGGTCAATGTATAGAAAAAATGCTGCCTGCTACTATATAAAAAGAAAATGCCAATTTCCCAAATCTGTAAAACTAATCAAGACAAAGCACATGATAACCTTTAAACGCACTCTAGTCGTGGCTAGTTTTATTGTGCAGCACTTAAAATGAAACATAAAAATAAATCCTAGCCTGTCTGCGCACTAACTAAACTCAACACATTCCCTCTTTCAGAATGGCAGGATCTAATGCTCCTACCACAAACACAGGCATACACATAGTACTTACAGTCAGTAAATCACAGTGTCTCATAACAGGCCTGCTGCCTGTTTTCCCAGGTAGTGAGACCCTGAGCCAAGCCCTGACACAACTTTTATCATTTCTTACGGGCACAGGCCTTAATAAGCCCCCTCTCAGGCGGAAGGCCTAAAGACCCAAAATGGGCATCCATTCTCTCTCACATCCACACACAGGAACTCTTACCCAGCTTTTACCAAAAGCTATCAACAGAGCAACCACAAACATCTTTCTGGTATTCTAGGTAAAGTGGAACTTCAGCGGCGTAACAGGCGACCAGTCAATCATGTATGTGGATAATGGTGTGGTAATACAGTGTCTGGTAATTGCAGGATCAAACTGGATACTTACTAGGTCACTAAGCTAGGTGTAACAAGTCCATGTCCCATTGTGGCGCTCTAACACTGTAAAAAGGCGGTGCCATGCATTAGCAGAATGATATAGACGGTGGCCATCTTGGTAAAGGTGCAGATGCTTCACTTAGGAGCATCATGAACATAGCTTAGTAGAACACTCCATTCTTCAACACCTTTCACCTTCTCAACATCATACACAAATATTGCATGATAACCCTTCCACAAATTAAAAATTTGGTGGTGCTTCATAGGCAGGCAAGTCTATTTTTCTTATTTTGCCATCTTAACAACGGCTTTCCTATTGCCACTTGACCTGTCAAACTTGCAGAACAAAAACTTCTCTTCACAGGTGAAGCTGAGACTTGCTTACTACAATCACATTAAGATATCCATGAAGCTGTTGTCCTGTGCCTGCCACACAAACTACTGGCTCTCAGAACCTTCTGATTCTGTTGTGGCACTGGGTTTGCCAGACCTCTTCCTGACAGAGTTTTTTCCATTTTTTAATTGACATTCCATGGTGTAGGAAACGGCACTTTGGCTTGTTTTTCAATTTCTCTAAGAAAAAGACCTATAATTTTATGGGTTATAATTGTCTGTCTTCCTTTGTTATTTGCCTTTTTCTGACCACTCTTGCAGTGCAATATTGTCCAAATATTGCTTCAGGGGGCATAATAAACATCTATTTCAACACTGCTTTTATACAGACAAGAGGTTTGCAATCAAGTAATCAACAGATCTCAGGACACCTGTAGAAATTGTTTGCACTAAAACTTTCAGGCTTCAGCTATCCATACAACTAAAGATCCTCTTTCCAACCAGCCAACTAGTTGGCTTATTGGAACGTAAATCTAGTAATGTATGGAAACAAATGACAATTGGATTTTTGCTCCCAAACTGTGGAAAACAGAAGAAAATGGCCGTTCAGAAAAGTTGGTTACATCAAACGGATTTAACTAGTTGGCTGGTTGGAAAGATAATCTTTTAGATGTGTGGTCAGCTTTAATTTACTTCCATTGCTGTAGAACAGCTGAACATTTTTAACTCATTACTTGCTCCCTGAAACAGGCCTTTTTTAATAACTTTTTACTGCTTACCTTTGAACCGTTACAGGATATTCACTGTACTTCAATTGCATAAATTTCAATAAAAACATAAAAATGGGGTGTTCTAAAACTTTCTACTATTGGACACACACAGGGCCGGTTCTAGCCCTTGTGGTGCCCCGGGCGGAAAATAGGAGCGTGGCTTCATACAGGGGTGTGGACAGTAACGCCCCCTGTAGAGTTGGCCCCCATTTGTGCCCCCAGTAGCGCTGCTTAAAAAAAAATAATGAATACTTACAATCCCCGCTCCTGAGTTCCGACCGCTGCAGACCTCCGCCGGCGCCGCTCCTCGTCATGACGTCTCTCCCATAGCACAGCATAGATACTAGAGGTCAATCATGACCCCTAGCATCTGTACCAGTCCCACAATGCTGTGCGGTGCGCGATGACGTCATCGCGCACCGCATAGCAAAGGTTCTCTCCACGAAGGGAAACTAGACGGATAGCGTCTAGTTCCCTTCACAGCGGGGGAGGGGGCACTGCCAAACAGTAGTGGATCTTGCCATGGTGCGGCGCCCTCCGGAAGGCAGCGCCCCGGTCAAAAGTCCTGCTTGCCCGTGGCAAGATCCGCTATTGGACACACACACACACACACACACACACACACACACATGTATAGCCACACAGTAGTGCCCTCACTTCACATTATGCCACACAATAGTGCCTGCAGTTCACATTATGACCCACAGTAGTGACCCAATTCAGCTTATACCACACCACACTGTAGTGCAATTCATTGCAATTCATCTTGTGCCTCATAGTAATACCTAAATTTGCATTATGCTACAAAGTAGTGCCCTCAACGCATATTATGCCACACAGGTGCGCCCAATGCACATTATGCCACACAGTAGTGCCCCCAATGCACACTATGCCACACAGTAGTGCCCCAATGCAAATTATGCCACCCAGTTGTGCCTCCATTTCATATTCTGCCACACTGTGGTGATCCACTGTACTCTTTAGGAGGTTTGATACATCTCTTCTAGAGTCTTATCTGTATCCATCTTCCTGCAGTAGCCACGCCAACTGATTGGAAACTAGGGGGCTAATTCTGAGTTAAGCTTTGCACCAGGACAAACGGGACTGTCAGAATGCTGATGCCAGAATACTGACAGGTGGAATTCCAAACTTAATTATGCTGGGGAGGGTTACAATTAGGCTGCGGAGGAAGGATTAGGGTTATGCTGTGGGAGGTGAAGGTTAAGGTTAGGCTTCGAGAAGGGAGGGTTAGGGTTAGTTTGCTTTCTCCCACCTCTCGGGATATTGGCAGTCATGTTGCAAGTTTCGGTCATCTGACTGCCGGCATCCTCACTGTCGGTATCCCATATCCAACCCAAACAAACCATGCTTCAATGCAAAGGGTAGAAGTACAGTTATTATTTTTGCATGCTGGTTAAATAGAGTGTGGATCATCAAATCGACAGTGTCTAGGTTGACAATGTTTAGGTCGCCCACTATAGGTCGACAGTCATTAGGTCGACAGGGTTTTCAGGTTGACAGGGTTGTCTAGGTCGACATGTGCTAGGTCGACAGGTCAAAAGGTCAACATGAGGGTTTGTTTTTTGTGTGTGTCATTTTCTGCGTACAGTGACCGGGAAGCTGAATTAGTGCACCGTGTCCCCTCGCATGGCTCGCTTTGCTCGCCATGCTTCAATCGTAGTCCACGTGGATCATTAAGTATGAAAAAGTAAAAAAAAAATTGAAAAAACTCATGTTGACCCTTTGACCTGTCGACCTAGCACATGTCGACCTAGAAACCCTGTCGACCTAGTGACTGTCAACCTATAGTGGACCTATAGTGGTCGACCTAAACATTGTCGACCTAGACAGTGTCAATCTTCAGATCGGATCCCGGGTAAATACAGGCTGCTTTTGTATGTAGCCAACAACTTTATTGTTATATTGCAATTTAGATTTAGATTTCAGTTTGGACACACCCGACTCAAATCTAAATCTCCCTGTACATGTGGTATCTGGATGATAAGCCAACAGTACTAAGGTCAACAGTCAATAGGTCGACCACTATTGGTCGACATGCATTATATCAACATTGACAAAAGGTTGACAAAGTCAAAATGTTGATATGGCAATGGTCGACAGGAAAAGGTCGACATGAGATTTAAAAAATATATATATATTTTCAACTTTTTCATACTTTACCTTCCACGAGGATTACAATTGGGAATAGTAACCTGTGCCGGGCACAGCTGTAGCGGAGTGAGGTACCTTGCCCGCAGAAAGGTCATTTTACAGAGAAAACACATGTTGACCTTTTTTTGTTGTATCAACCTTTTTACCATGTCGACCTTGTTCATGGGGATCTTTTGGGGTCGACCTAGGCACTGTCAACCTTTTTCAGGTTGACCCAATGATCCATACCTGGACATTATATTTGCCCCATCTGCAGTGCATCATGGGGGTAATTCTGAGCTGATCGCAGCAGCAAGTTTGTTAGCAATTGGGCAAAACCATGTGCACTGCAGGGGGGGCAGATATAACATGTGCAGAGAGAGTTAGTTTTGGGTGGGTTATTTTGTTTCTGTGCAGGGTAAATACTGGCTGCTTTATTTTTACACTGCAATTTAGATTTCAGTTTGAACACGCCCCACCCAAATTTAACTCTCTCTGCACATGTTATATCTGCCCCTCCCCCCTACAGTGCACATGGTTTTGCCCAACTGCTAACAAATTTGATGCTGCGATCAACTCAGAATTAGGCCCTATGGTTTTACCAGGTGCAAAGTTACTTGTACTTTTTTTCTTTACTATTAACTCAGAATCAGCCCATAGAAGTGCAGCAGCTCAATATGAGCCATGTTAGCTGTCAGTTGTCACAGAGGCACTGCTCTTTGCAAAGAGAAATGTACTTTTTTTTCCAGTATCCAAACACATATTTGCCAGCCAAACTGTAAGCTCATTTCACATCTCCATTCTTCCAGCTGAATTAAACTTACATTCCAAACTCATTTTTGTAGTGCAGACGGAAGTCAACAGAGTCGGTTATCTCCATCCTCACCTCCCAGGAACATGATATCTGACCATGAGCAGCTTTGCAGCGAATGTTTTGAGGTTTGGCTTCATCTCCTAGAAATTGAAGAAAGGGAGAAGGAAAAAATATCTGCAGGTTCAGAGAACTGATCACAAGATGACAGGGAAAATCTACTTTAGAACATACTTGCCTACGCTCCCAGAATGACTGGAAGGCTCCCAAAAACTGGGCGAAGCTCCTGCCCCTCCCTTTCCCCAGGAAAGAGGGCAAGTCTCCCAGGATCCCCCCAACAAGCAACCCCCCAATCAGCTGCCCACTCACCGAGTAAAGTAGACAGACCATGTGGCCGATGATGTGATTCACACTGAATCACATCACCGTAATCATGCCCCCCACTGTACAGTGACTGCAATCTTGTCGGGGTGTGTGGCTACAATGATGCTATCGCACAGCCATGTCCCTCCCCACCCCTATGCGAAGCCACGCCCCACATCTCCTGTTGCGCTGCCGACTTAGCTGCCCCTTACGGGGGTGCATTTGTGGATATTTACTCTCTCTTATAGCCATTAAGATAAAATGTGTATAGGTAGGTGTGTATGGGGGCACAAAACTGAGTCTTTAGGTTGGGTGAAATAAAGCCCACCCTAAGACCTGTTGCCATATAATTGACTTAAATTTGATAAAAAATGCAAACGAAAGATAAAAGCATACAAATGTTAGCAAGTGAAGCTGCCGCCCCGGAAATGAAAAAAGACACCCACCGCAAACATTCACAACTGCGTACACATTCGCAGCCTATGTGCAGGAACATCTGCAGGGGCAAATCTACAGTATGGCTACAAAGAGTGGCCAAGGCAGAAGCCATATTTCTCTACGTACATGATCGCAGCTGAAAGCAGATGCATGACCCAAAAAAGACCATGACACACCTGTGTTTTTGCCGCCCCAAACTCCCCCAAACAGTCCCCTCCTGTCAATCCTCTGTGATTAAGGGGATCATTCCGAGTTGATCGCTCGCTGCCAATTTTCGCAGCACAGCGATCCGGTAAAAAAATGGCAAAACTGCCCATGCGTATGCGCCGCAATGCGCACGCGCGTCATACAGGTACAAAGAGCATCATTGCTGTGCAATGGTTCTAGCGAAGAATCCATTCGCACAGCCGATCGCAAGGAGATTGACAGGAAGAGAGCGTTTATGGGTGTCAACTCACCGTTTTCTGGGAGTGGTTGGGAAAACGCAGGCGTTTGCAGGGCGGGTATCTGACGTCAATTCCGGGACCTCTGTCGCTGGATTCATCGCACAGGATAAGTAACTACAAGGCTAGTCTTGTTTTGCACAAAATGTTTTTGTACCGCTCGGCTGCAAAGGCGTTCGCACACTTGCAAAGCGAAAATACACTCCCCGTGGGCAGCGACAATGCACGGCTGCTAAAAGTAGCTAGTGAGCAATCAACTCGCAATGAGGGCCTAAATCCTAGCTGTGATGGCAAAGGCATGTGCAGTGCGACTGCAGCACATGATCAGTCTTCAGATAATCTCTCCATTGCGTGAACATCGGCTACTGCGTGCAAACATGTATTAGGCCCCAAGATTCACAGATACAATTTCTGTCATTCTTTAGGTGGCTAAAGGTCTAGTCAGACATGTTATCCCTACAGGTAATATCAGTCTGTGTATATTTTTGTTGAGGTGGATTATGGCAATGGGTTCTGGGGCACATTTTGCTTTGTGGATTACTGACCTATAGGCTATAACTACACCGCTACTGAACACGGACTCTATCTTCTACACTTACCTTTAGTAGAAATATTAAGTTGACTCTTTAGATCTCTGTCTGGTATGAAAGTAAAATGTATTGGAAATAATACTGTTGGATAAATGTCAGGGATTTCACAAGTCCAGTATAGGTGAGTTGGTGTCATTTTCACTAGTCCCATCCTCTCACAAACTAAGCTACAAGGAAAAATATAAAAGTGATATCTATTAAGATAAATGTATTATTACAGAAGTGAAATATATGTGAATATCATATAAAAACATCCATATATTTGGAGATGCCAAAGTACTTCTTATGAATTTGTTCCACAGTGGAATGTATAATAGTCAATGATGGCAAAAGACACCAGCATATGAGGATTATTTCATACCGGCAACATGTGTAAGATGTAAAATATCATGTAAAACATCATGTAAAAGTAATTCCAGATTTTAGTGGGCTGATTGCACTAGAAGATACCTTAGTATTTTGTTTTATTGTAGATTTTCATCTTGACACAGTGAGTATGTGCATGTCAGGCTGTCTCTCTGACGTTGAGGGGATCGGTGACACAGTGAAGATGTGTATGTCAGGCTGCCTCTCTGACGTTGAGGGGATCGATGACACAGTGAGTATGTGCATGTCGGACTGCCTCTCTGACGTTTAGAGGATCGGTGACACAGTGAGGATGTGCATGTCGGGCTGCCTCTCTGACGTTGAGAGGATTGGTGACACAGTGAGTATGTGCACGTCAGGCTGCCTCTCTGACGTTGAGAGGATCGGTGACACAGTGAGGATGTGCATGTCGGGCTGCCTCTGACGTTGAGAGGATTGGTGACACAGTGAGTATGTGCACGTCAGGCTGCCTCTCTGACGTTGAGAGGATCGGTGACACAATGAGGATGTGCATCTTGGGCTTCCTCTCTGACGTTGAGAGGATCTGTGAAACAATGAGTATGTGCATTTCGGGCTGCCTCTCCGACGTTGAGAGGATTGGTGACACAGTGAGTATGTGCATGGATGTTGGGCTTCCTCTCTGACGTTGAGAGGATCTGTGAAACAATGAGTATGTGCATTTCGGGCTGCCTCTCTGACGTTGAGAGGATTGGTGACACAGTGAGTACGTGCACGTCAGGCTGCCTCTCTGACGTTGAGAGGATCGGTGACACAATGAGGATGGGCATCTTGGGCTGCCCCTCTGATGCTGAAAAATGAGAAAATAACTGGGACCTGCATGTATGCAGTATAAGAGAGCGTATAACACTTTCATTCTCCTTTGACAGAACAAATAATGTGTGATGGTAAACTAAACTAAAACGATTGCTTGGAGCTGGAAGAAGAGCACCCTATGATTTATAATGACTTCAAGAATGGTCATTTGACGATTCAACATACTAGACATAGATTCAGCAGTGTTGCCTTGGATCAAGCTCTAGACTCAGAGCAACACTACAATAACCCAGCAAAGGGATCTGGAGGCATAATCAGCATTATGAGTTGAAAAGAAGCTGTATCAAAGCATGATATTACTAACTAACCATGAAAAAGAAAGACATACACTTTTTTTAAGAACATTTTGTGGTCTAGATGAAGACAATGAATTTGCTCTTCATCACAAGTTTACCAAGTCTCTAACACTTCAAGACCAACAGAGCATTTCAAGTATGTTAAGATTTGTGCGTGATCGAGGAAATCCTGTCTCGACAGATGACAGTTGTGAGATACAGTATCAAACGTCTTAACTGGAATGAAAACTGATCCACTAGTATCTGACTCAGAGGCATCATCAGGTGTGGTGACACTCGGGGTGCACTCTGCCCCAATCACCCCACCGGAGCCACTGAAAAGGGATGTGGCCTAATTTAAAGGGGTGTGGTCTCGGGTATCTCCTCTTCTTCACTCCGTGGGCGTGTCCCCGGAGATGCTGGCTGCCCCAGGAGCGGAGACTGTGACAGGAGCCGAGTGCTGCAAAGGATTATCGCACTGCAGCACTTGGCTCCTGTCACTGCAGAAGAGCCGGCACTTTGGTGTCACCCCTTCCGAGGGTGACATCTGGGTGCGGGCCACACACCCCCACACCTGCCTTCTGACGCCACTGAGCTGACTACTTGGGCAGTACAGATGCTGTAATGGTTAGCATTACTGCCTCACAGCACTAAGGTCATGGGTTTGATTCCCACCATGGCCCTAACTGTGTGGAGTTTATATAGTCTCCCCGTACTTGCATGGGTTCCTCTGGGTACTCTGGTTTTCTCCCGCAATCCAAAAATATACTGGTAGGTTAATTTGCTCTCAACAAAAATAACCCTAGTGTATGCACGTTTTCGCACAGCAGGCGGTCAGTGATTAACTGCGCATGCGTATGCACCACAATGCACGCGTGTGTCAGCAAGCAACAACATGCATCGCTGGTCAGCGACAGGCTGGTGTGAAAATTCTAATCGCACAGCCATTCACATGCTGATTAACAGGAAGAGGCCGTTTGCGGGTGGTAACTGACCGCTTTCTGGGAGTGGCAGGGCAAACGGAGGCATTCCCAAGCATTTTCAGGGAGGGATATAACATTAGCTACGGTACCGATCAGCCCGTTCTGATCGCACTGTCCTGATCACACCGTCCTGGGCTGTGCACACACTGGTCAAAACCATCCACTGCTGGTATTTGCAGCTGTCCGCTGACTGAGGGATTTTTTAGCAGCTCAGCGTACACATGCGATCGCACACTTGCACAGTGAATATACACTCCCCTTGGGCGGTGACTATCTGATCGCAGGACTACTATTTTAGCAGCAGAGCAATCAGGCTTGAATCAACCCCTGAGTCTGTATTGCAAGAACCGAGTGATGCTCTTCAATGCATAGAAGTAGCACAATCCAGAGATTTATATATAGAGACATTACTGAAATATGAACTTACATCAACATCTTACTACCTAATGTGTGATGGATTTTTTAAGAAGCCAGACAAAGCACAACTAAACAAAGAACTTGAACACCAATTTTTAAATCAGAATGATGTAATTACCCAGCTACAAACATCACAAGAGACAATAGCTGTGGTGATTGACTTCATGATATACGCGAAAAAAGTGTACGTCAAACGGCTCTTGTTTAAGTCATTTGCAAACTACTTTGACAACTTGTGGGAAAATTTCTTAAAACTTCCAGAAGGCTGTTTGCACATTGCTATGTTTTTGACTTGTGTGAAGAGAAACATACTGTATTAAAAACTGGGAACGACTCAGGTGGACAAAAGCTGATCCTATTGATGGAACTCTCAACAACCCAACCATGCCGCTTCCTATCAACTCAACCTAGATACCTTCTGGGGTTAAAGCCACAACAAAAGTCGTTTTCAGGAACTATTCATTGACTGGATTATAAATCAGGGAAACAGTGGAAAACCTGTATACTTGGAAGGAGGTCACAAACATAACCCAAAATGATTCTTGAAATTGGTGTAAGTTTGGTACCGTCACTTTATTGTGAATGTGAGGAAGCTGATGATAGGACCATGAATATATTGAAAATATCATGGAAACAGGCTCTGTTGAAAGAGATATAATTGCCTTAGCTGACATGAATGTCATGGTCTCAGCACTATACCATTTTAAAGAGAGTTTTCAAAAAGGTGGTCCTTAGGAACTGTGGACAATCAAAAATACATGAGCATCTGTCCGATACATACCACTTTGCAAAATGATGGAAAATATGGATGACATTCTTTTATCCATTCTACCTGCCATATACAGTTTAAGTGGTTCTCAAACAACAAGTAAGATAGGAAAAAAACTTATGGTACTCTAAAACAGCAATTTCATCAGGAAGACTTTTGCAAAAATTTGGGATTGCTCCTCTTGATGAAGTAATGATACAAAATGCTGAACTGTTTATTGCAAAAGTTCTTGGTTCATCAAAAACAAACTGAACCAGGCCGTACCACAAAGCAAAGACTACATTTTTCTCAACTGCGTAAACCTTCCTCAACAATGCTCTTTCATATTAAGTGTTCATACCTTCAATGCTACATATAGATCAATGTGCTGAAGGGCAAACTATCACGGGACCCACTACAATATGGTTTCATAGAAGAAGACAGAGATTTTAAGTCAATCATAATGATGGAACATTTATTATCTCCTCAATTTGTGTCTCCTTGCTCCTGGCAGAAATGTGCGAGAGCTAGTATTTGCCCTAGCAGAGGTGAAAAAATACTTTGCTGTCCATTGTGTAAATGTAAAGAGAAGAATCTATGTTTAAATGTTTAAACAAAAGTGGAATTAAAAGATTGTAATATATAATTTTGTGTTTTACATTTCCTATTGTCATGTAAATTATATTTTTAGCATAGCTGTAACATATAAATTGATATTTAACAACCCTATACTGTGCGGCAAATGGACATTTATAAAATAATGACCACCATTCAGAACATTTTTTTATACTATACATTACATAGTAGAAATATTCAAACTTCTGGCTCTTAAAATTCCAACAGAAGTTTCCTAGCTCCCAGACTAGGGTTGTGATCTGTAAAAAAAAAAACAACATCCGGGAGTGTGAACAAATCCAGGGACATGTTGGGCCATGCCCCCTTACAGTTTTTTTTTTTTTTTAATACTATGTGAGGCTCTGGGGAGTGGGGAGGTGGTGATCAGTGTACAGTGGTTGTAGCTTGGCCGCATTATGATGCCCTCAGTGCCCTGGGCTCACACACAAGGTACCAGCTTAGCCGGGTACCAGTTACATACATCCGGTGCAGCTGCACCTCTTGGCTCTCTGTAGCAGCTGCTTTGAGCTACATTACCTGTAGCCTGTCTGCACTCCCCGCCTCTCCTGTCCTCCAAACGGCTGCCTAGTCCCTGCAATCTCTAGATAAATGACCGCTATACTATTAAAGAGAAGGCCGCTACCTGGTCCCAGCGCCTCACAAAGCTAGACACACCTAACTTCTGCTGTAGTTCCTGGCTTTGTCTCAGACCACCTTAAGTGACATCACCCGAGGCCGCCCCTCCATCCTTCTTTCCTATAAAACAGGGACGTATAGCATCCCTACACATGGGAAAGCTGTATTACATTCACTTCTTATCCTCCAATATCCAAGGGCAACAATCTGCCCGCCTGCAGTGCATATATTTCACTATCCTGCAGCAACGATCTGCAAGCATACACTGTACCACAAATATCCTGTCCCTGTACTTTGCCTGTATACACTTTATATATATCAGTATGCTGGGACTGCACTCTGCCTGCATACACTTTATATATACCAGTATGGAGGTACTGCACTCTGCCTGCATACACTTTATATTAACCAGTATGCTGGGACTGCACTCTGCCTGTATATACTTTATATATACGAGTATGCTGGTACTACACTCTGCCTGCATACACTTTATATTAACCAGTATGCTGGGACTGCACTCTGCCTGCATACATTTTATATTAACCAGTATGCTGGGACTGCACTCTGCCTGCATACACTTTATATATACCAGTATGCTGGTACTGCACTCTGCCTGCATACACTATATATATATATACCAGTATGCTGGGACTGCACTCTGCCTGCATACACTTTATATTAACCAGTATGCTGGGACTGCACTCTGCCTGCATACACTTTATATATACCAGTATGCTGGTACTGCACTCTGCCTGCATACACTTTATATATACCAGTACGCTGGGACTGCACTCTGCCTGCATACACTTTATATATACCAGTATGCTGGGACTGCACTCTGCCTGCATACACTTTATATATATATATATATATATATATATACACAGGGGGGTGGGGGATATAGCGACCATCAGTGTCTTAAATTAATTCAATAAAAATGGATCTAAAAGTATATAAAAAAACTGACCAGATCAGATAAATCTGAATAATGGGAATTTATTTACACAAAGAAAAACAGACAATGATTGCACAACTAAAAATTACTAAAATTTGAACAGCAAATCTTCTTAAAAAATAGGATAAAAACAATAGACACAATATAATATAATACCAGTTAAAATGTATGTTAAAATATGTAAAACAATTTTAACTTAACTTGGTATGAGGTTACTGCCAGATTGGCCAACGCGTTTCGTCATTCAGACTTCATCAAGGGGTAAAGGCAGAGTGGGACTGAGCTTCTATTTATACCAATACTAATCTCATGGTAATTATGACATCACTTCCTGTTAACTAATCAAGGTATTGTAAAAATATGTTATAAACTTCTATTTACAGATATCCAGTAACCTTATTTCGTAGTGCACATGTACATAATGTTTTATCAGTGTTTATACAGTAGGTTTGGTGTTGGAGAGCTTAAAAACTCTCTTGTAAAGGTGCCGGCGGATCTTTTCCGCCCCACTTCCGGTTTTCGTCCGTCGCGTCATTTCCGCCCCACGTCCGGTATGCGATTGCGCATGCGCCCGCGGCTGCAGATTTTCAGAGACCAACAGTTCTATGAATCTTAATCTCCAGGACTTCCTTGCGGTGACCATCTTTATAAGGATTATTCCCTATATAGTTTCACACGGCGGCCATGTTTGAGGAGTCCATAATCAGGGACATTTGTCTTAATTCTCCAGTGTATTGTGCATAAAAGTAGATAGAAAAAACGAGGATTAGTCAGTAATTTATTCAATGGTGACAGTAGCATTAAATGAATCACTGTAAACTATATTACACACTGCTGAGTGATTAATAGTATCAGGATACATAGATATAAATAAAGTGCAGAGTGCAGAATTCAATGGTGACAGTAGCATTAAATGAATCACTGTAAACTATATTACACACTGCTGAGTAATTAATAGTATCAGGATAAATAGATATAAATAAAGTGCAGAGTGCAGAATTAAAGGTAAGGGTAGGTATATAAATATAAATATATATATATATATTTATATATATATATAAATATAAAGTGCTATGTGCAAAATTGCAGGTATTTAAGAAATTATTAAGATGCAGTTAATGTGAGTAATACTAAACTGACATGCTCATGTAGGCTATTTAACATCAGGTTGGTTACAGTACCTGATCTTCCCAGATGGTCTCCCTGGTCTGGTACTGATCAGGCCCGACACTGCTTCGCTTCCAAGATCGGACGAGATTGGGCCTTTCCAGTGTGGTCTGACTGTAATAATAACTCTTTACCGTACATGTGTCAAATTTAATATATCAATATAGCTGTAAAGTATTGATGGATACAATGCGGGAATAGTGTGGATGGGTATAGGGTAGGAGTATGAGGGGTAGGGGGTGGGAGGAGGGGGAGGCGGTGGTGTGGGGGAAGGGGAGGGGGGGAAGGGAGAGATAGGGAAAGTAGAAATGGTGAAGATCCAACCGTGATGATCCACCGGCTATAACTTTCACAGGAACGGGGCGATTTCATAATAGTCATTGAATCCCTTCGGGTTGAGTGTTTGTAATTGAAAGATCCAATACATTTCTCTACGTGAGAGTTTATTGGCCAGGTCGCCACCTCTTTCTCCCAGCTTCACGAGTTCGATCGCTTTAAAAGTTAGTGCCTCCGGATTAGAGTTATGTGCAAGGTTGAAGTGTTTGGACACTGCGTGGTTTTCCATTTTGTTTTTTATATTGCGTACATGTTCTTGTATCCTCATCTTGAGTGGTCTTTTTGTTTTTCCCACATATTGTTTTCCGCAGTCACATTCTAATAAATAAATCACAGATTGTGTATTGCAGTTTATGAAGTCCTTAATCTTGTATACCTCCTTCTTTTCTGTGTCCGTGAATGTTTTCCTTACTGGGTGTAGGTACTTGCAGATGTTGCATTGGCCACATTTAAAAGAACCGGTGCATTTCGGTATTCTTGATTCATCTTCAACTTTCTTGTGCAGCATACTGGGGGCTAGGATATCTTTTAGATTTTTAGATTTCCTAAAGACGATCTCTGGGCGAGGAGGCAGTATTTCTTTGAGGACTGGGTCCATTAATAGGATTCCCCAGTGGTTGCTTAGTGAGTCTCTAATAACTTTTTCATGACGGTTAAAGGTGGTAATAAACGGAACGGATTCTTTCTTGGTTTTTTTAGGTTTATATTCTAACAGTGTTGATCTCTCTAGAGCCTTTGCTTTGACGGCTGCTTCTTCCACGATGGTAGCTGGGTATTCTTTATTCTTGAATCTCTCTTTGTACTTCTCTATTTGGGTGTCACATTCTTCCTGGTTGCTGCAATTCCTCTTTATTCTATTAAATTGCGAAAAGGGGATGTTGTTTTTCCATTTCTTCTATATTTCTGTGGCCGATGCAACATCTGCAAGTACCTACACCCAGTAAGGAAAACATTAATGGACACAGAAAAGAAGGAGGTATACAAGATTAAGGACTTCATAAACTGCAATACACAATCTGTGATTTATTTATTAGAATGTGACTGCGGAAAACAATATGTGGGAAAAACAAAAAGACCACTCAAGATGAGGATACAAGAACATGTACGCAATATAAAAAACAAAATGGAAAACCACGCAGTGTCCAAACACTTCAACCTTGCACATAACTCTAATCCGGAGGCACTAACTTTTAAAGCGATCGAACTCGTGAAGCTGGGAGAAAGAGGTGGCGACCTGGCCAATAAACTCTCACGTAGAGAAATGTATTGGATCTTTCAATTACAAACACTCCACCCGAAGGGATTCAATGACTATTATGAAATCGCCCCGTTCCTGTGAAAGTTATAGCCGGTGGATCATCACGGTTGGATCTTCACCATTTCTACCTTCCCTATCTCTCCCTTCCCCCCTCCCCTTCCCCCACACCACCGCCTCCCCCTCCTCCCACCCCCTACCCCTCATACTCCTACCCTATACCCATCCACACTATTCCCGCATTGTATCCATCAATACTTTACAGCTATATTGATATATTAAATTTGACACATGTACGGTAAAGAGTTATTATTACAGTCAGACCACACTGGAAAGGCCCAATCTCGTCCGATCTTGGAAGCGAAGCAGTGTCGGGCCTGATCAGTACCAGACCAGGGAGACCATCTGGGAAGATCAGGTACTGTAACCAACCTGATGTTAAATAGCCTACATGAGCATGTCAGTTTAGTATTACTCACATCATCTGCATCTTAATAATTTCTTAAATACCTGCAATTTTGCACATAGCACTTTATATATATATATATATATATATATATATATATTTATATTCCTACCCTTACCTTTAATTCTGCACTCTGCACTTTATTTATATCTATATATCCTGATACTATTAATTACTCAGCAGTGTGTAATATAGTTTACAGTGATTCATTTAATGCTACTGTCACCATTGAATTCTGCACTCTGCACTTTATTTTTATCTATATATCCTGATACTATTAATCACTCAGCAGTGTGTAATATAGTTTACAGTGATTCATTTAATGCTACTGTCACCATTGAATTAAATACTGACTAATCCCCGTTTTTTCTATCTACTTTTATGCACAATACACTGGAGAATTAAGACAAATGTCCCTGATTATGAACTCCTCAAACATGGCCGCCGTGTGAAACTATATAGGGAATAATCCTTATAAAGATGGTCACCGCAAGGAAGTCCTGGAGATTAAGATTCATAGAACTGTTGGTCTCTGAAAATCTGCAGCCGCGGGCGCATGGGGCGGAAATGACGCGACAGACGAAAACCGGAAGTGGGGCGGAAAAGATCCGCCGGCGCCTTTACAAGAGAGTTTTTAAGCTCTCCAACACCAAACCTGCTGTATAAACACTGATAAAACATTATGTACATGTGCACTACGAAATAAGGTTACTGGATATCTGTAAATAGAAGTTTATAACATATTTTTACAATACCTTGATTAGTTAACAGGAAGTGATGTCATAATTACCATGAGATTAGTATTGGTATAAATAGAAGCTCAGTCCCACTCTGCCTTTACCCCTTGATGAAGTCTGAATGACGAAACGCGTTGGGCAATCAGGCAGTGACCTCATACCAAGTTAAGTTAAAATTGTTTTACATATTTTAACATACATTTTAACTGGTATTATATTATATTGTGTCTATTGTTTTTATCCTATTTTTTAAGAAGATTTGCTGTTCAAATTTTAGTAATTTTTAGTTGTGCAATCATTGTCTGTTTTTCTTTGTGTAAATAAATTCCCATTATTCAGATTTATCTGATCTGGTCAGTTTTTTTATATACTTTTAGATCCATTTTTATTGAATTAATTTAAGACACCGATGGTCGCTATATCCCCCACCCCCCTGTGTGTTTTTTCCGTTGCTTCAGGGAACCACCATCCCTGTGTTTTGGGGGACAGCTGACGCCCTGTACTAACCATTAGGGAGTGTCATTTATTTCAATTGCACGTGGTTCTTAGTTCATTGGTGTTGTACACAAGTGGCGCAATAATCTCCCCCCTATTTTTAAATATATATATATATATATTGTAACACTGTAGGGGTGCAAGGTGCCTTTTCCTGGGGAATATGGCAGCACGCAGCAGCTGAGGAACAACACAAGTCCAGTTTCTGGTACAACTGACCCCGGCCAGTTTTATTGAAACAGAAAATAAAACAAACCCCAAAATAAAAATACCTTGCCTGTCCGGCACTAACTAAACATAAGATGTTCCTAACTGTCACTAAACAAAACACAGAGTTCTTCAGTACATACTGTATAGCTTACTTGCATCAGAAAGCGTGTCTCTCACACACAGATCCTGCAGCCTTCCCAGGCAGTCTGCCCATACTAATCAGGTTAGAAGCACTATATCACTCTTACACAGCTGAAACCCTGATTAGCCCTCTGTGAGGCCAAAGACCCGAACTGGGCCCAATGTCTAGAACTCGCCTTATCTCTCTCTCAGAGCCTTTACCCAGCTTTTACAGCAAACTGAAAAGGTTCAGACAAAACAAAAAGCATTTTTCCTAGAAGTTAACATTTTCTAAAACATGTAAGACAAGAACCTGGGACAAATATACCTGCCCTCAAACACTATCCCAGTGTTCTTGTCACATATCCCCCTCCCCTGTTTCGACCTAGGGGCCGGAACACTTGTAGCCCCCAAACAGAAGATGCGAGACAATGCATCTGCGTTGGCCAATTGTGTTCCCGGTCTATGTTCGACAGTAAACTTAAAGCCCTGCAACACTAGAAACCATCTAGTTACACGAGCATTCTTGCCTCTATTTACATACATCCATTTTAAAGGGGCATGGTCTGTCACTAGTCTGAATTGTCTACCCAAGAGGTAATATCTCAAGGTATCTAGTGCCCACTTAATGGCCAAAGCCTCCTTTTCCACAATGGCATACCTTTTTTCATGCTCATTGAGTTTCCTACTCAAATAAATGATAGGGTGTTCGTCCCCATCTCTGGTTTGGGACAGCACAGCACCTATCCCTACCTCTGAGGCATCTGTCTGTACCACAAATTCTTTTGAAAAATCTGGTGTTATCAACACCGGTTGTGAACACAAAGCCACTTTTAACGCTTGGAACGCCTTTTCTGCATCAGGGTTCCATTTCACCACATTTGACTGCTTCCCTTTGGTAAGGTCTGACAACGGCACCGCTGTGGTCGCAAAATTAGGAATAAACCGTCTATAGTACCCAGTAATTCCCAAAAAAGCCCTTACCTGTTTTTTATTCACTGGACGAGGCCAGTTTTGAATAGCATCAACTTTATTCAATTGGGGCCTAATCAGACCTCTGCCTATGGTGAAGCCCAAGTATTTGACCTCCTCCATTGCGAGGCAGCACTTCTTTGGATTAGCAGTTAACCCTGCCTCTCTGATTGAGTCCAGTACTGCTTGTACTTTAACCAAATGTGACCCCCAGTCTGTACTGTGAATTACCACATCATCCAAATAGGCAGCTGCATATTTTCTATGGGGCCTCAAAATTTTATCCATCGCCCGTTGAAAGGTTGCTGGAGCCCCATGCAACCCAAAGGGTAACATCTTATACTGGTACAGCCCCTCCGGAACCGAAAAGGCTGTTTTTTCTTTGGCGCTATCAGATAAAGGTATTTGCCAGTAACCTTTGGTCAGGTCCAATGTGGTGAGAAACCTGGCTGTTCCCAGCCTTTCTACAAGCTCATCCACACGGGGCATGGGGTATGCGTCAAACTTGGACACCTCATTTAACTTACGAAAGTCATTACAGAAGCGTATGCTACCGTCGGGCTTCGGGATGAGCACTATGGGACTGGACCACTCACTGTTAGACTCCTCTATGACTCCAAGTTCTAACATGGTTTTAACTTCCTTAGAAATAGCTTCTCGCTGAGCTTCAGGAATCCTATATGGCTTTAAATGAACCCTGACCCCTGGTTCTGTGACAATGTCATGTTTTATTATGGTCGTTCGGCCAGGCAGCTCTGAAAATACCTCCCTATTTTGGATGAGAAATTCTTTAACCTGATTGTTCTGATCAGCTGATAATGTCTCTGACACCTTCACTGCGGGAAGCAACCGGGGTGAAGACACCGAAGGGCAAGGCTCCGCTGACAGAGACAACCTATCTTTCCAGGGTTTGATTAAGTTAACATGGTAGATCTGTTCGGGTTTTCTCTTTCCCGGCTGGTATACTTTGTAATTAACCTCATTCACTTTTTCCCTAATCTCAAATGAACCCTGCCATTTAGCTAGGAATTTGCTTTCCACAGTGGGTACCAAAACAAGAACGCTATCTCCAGGAGCAAATTCCCGTATCTTGGCACTCCGGTTATAGACCCTCTGTTGAGCACTTTGGGCCTGTTCCATGTGCTCTCTGACAACAGGTACCACGGCTGCAATCCTATCCTGCATTTGTGTTACATGCTCAATAACGCTTCTATAACGAGTGGGCTGTCCTTCCCACGTCTCTTTGGCAACATCCAACAGCCCTCTGGGGTGTCTACCATACAACAAATCAAATGGAGAAAACCCCGTAGAGGACTGAGGAACTTCTCTGATGGCCATTAACAAGTAGGGCAACAAACAATCCCAGTTTTTCCCATCTCTCTCAACAACCTTTTTTAACATACTTTTTAATGTTTTATTAAACCTTTCCACCAACCCGTCAGTTTGGGGATGGTAGATGGACGTCCTGAGGTGAGTGACCTTAAATAACTTGCACAATTCTTTCATGATCCTTGACATAAATGGAGTACCTTGGTCAGTCAAAATTTCTTTTGGTATTCCCACTCTACTAAATACCTGCACCAGCTCCCTAGCTATCGCCTTGGTTGTGATAGTGCGTAAAGGGACAGCCTCAGGATATCGAGTGGCATAGTCCATAATTACCAGGATATACTGATGGCCCCGAGCAGACTTTAACAAGGGCCCCACGAGATCCATGGCTATTCTGTCAAACGGGACCTCTATAATAGGCATGGGAACTAGTGGGCTCCTGAAATGGGGTCTAGGGGCATGATACTGGCATTCAGGACAGGAAGAACAATATTCAGACACTTCTTTATAAACCCCTGGCCAAAAGAACCTTTGTAAAACTCTTTCAGTGGTTTTTTCTGCCCCTAAATGTCCTGCGGTAACGTGACTATGAGCTAAATCTAGTACCGTTCTCCGATAAGGCTGGGGAACTACCAGCTGTTCCACCACATCCTCACCCCTTTTGACAATGTGGTACAAGAGCTCATTACAGATGGCCATGTGGGGATACGTAACCCTGTCACCTGGTACCACAGGTTCCCCATTAACAATCTTAACATTCTCTCTAGCCTTTATTAAGGTAGGATCCTTTAACTGTTCAGACGCAAACAGATCCTTCTTTACCTCCAGGTCAGGCACGCTTTCAGTTCTAACTACTATGTCTCTGTTCCCGGCAAGAGGGTCCTCACTGGACTCCCCATCTGTCACTTCCCCAGCCAAACTAGCAAAAGGCAAAGGGCCAGAAAGTTCCGAAGACCCACGTACATCCATAAAATCACCGGTATTATCAACTGGCTTTTTACTTCTCACATCTGTTGATAACCGTGATTCCCACAGTTTCCAAAAATGAGGAAAATCCCTCCCTATTATGGCCTCATGCACCAAGGTAGGGACCAGTCCCACTTTAACCATTGCTGACCCACAACAAGTTTCTATATTCACCTCAGCAGTGGCATAATGTTGGGTATCCCCATGTATGCAAGTTACCCCAATAGGTATTTGCTGGACCTTTAAGGGGTTCACTAACCCAGCTTTCACGAGGGTAACTAAACTTCCTGAATCTAGCAAGGCCTCTACCCGGTTACCTTCTAAGAACACATCACACATTTGTTTTTCCAGCTCAGGTGAAGGTACCACAGTACAGGCTAACCTAGCAAAGAAAGACATTCTGCGACATTCAAAGGCAGCATCATATTGCATGGGTTCTTGCGTGACTGGGCAATTGGCAATAACATGACCTGGCATACCACACCTAAAACATTTAACCACATGATTATCAACCCATTTGGGCAGCATAGACCGTTCTAGCCCCATTGGCCTGTTTCCAGGGCCAGTGTTTACAGTCTCTCCAGCCTTGCGTTCTCTTAACCGCCCAGCAACGTTTTCCCACGGAACAGTCTTACCAGTCTTTACTGAAGGGCGCTGTCGAGGATCTATGGGTTGCTGGGTGGTCATCAGTAGTTCCTCTGCTGCCAAATACCTCTTTACCATGTCCACTAATTGGTCAGCAGTACCCGGGTTTCCATGGCTCACCCACTTGCGCAGGACCATGGGCAAAGATCTCAAGTAGCGGTCCATGACGACTCTTTCCACCATCTGGGGACCAGTTAATGTCTCTGGCTGCAGCCATTTTTTTGTTAGCTGAATAAGGTCGTGCATCTGGGAGCGCGGAGGCTTCTCCATGGCGTACAGCCAACGGTGCACCCGTTGTGCTCGTACTGACAGCGTGACTCCCAGGCGGGTCAGGATCTCAGTCTTTAGTTTATCATAGTCCCGAGCCTCAGCAGGGCTTAAATCAAAGTAAGCTTTTTGGGGCTCACCTGACAGGAAAGGTGCCAGCAGACTGGCCCACTGTGCTTTCGGCCAGTTCTCACGCTCGGCAGTCCTTTCAAACGTGGTCAGATAGGCCTCCACATCATCAGCCTCTGTCATTTTCTGCAGGAAGTGACTGGCTCGTATAGAACTAGAGCTGGTTGGAGCACTGACGGCCACATCTCCAACCCGAGCTGCAAGTCTCTGCACCACTTCTGCTAAGGCCTCTCTATCCTGACGCTGTTGCCTGTAAAGTTCATCAACAACTGCCTGCTGTTGTCTCTTATTTTCCTCCATTGCCACCTGCTGCTGTCTGTTGGCCTCCTGCTGTAGTCTCCAATTTTCCTCCATTGCCACCTGCTGCTGTCGGTTGGCCTCCTGCTGAGCCGCTGTAGCTTGCAGCAAGGCTTTAAGCAGATCCTCCATGTCAACAGATTTTTCAGGCGGCTTTGCAGCTGCTTTCACCCAGGACATATATCAAACCCTCAGGGGTGAGTCTCAGTAACTTCACACTGGGCTGTATCTGCATAAACCACCGTTTTTTGCAGGCCTCACAAAGCTGCTGCTTTCACTTATGCGCAGAACGGCCTGCTCGCATTCTCCACCAAGTTGTAACACTGTAGGGGTGCAAGGTGCCTTTTCCTGGGGAATATGGCAGCACGCAGCAGCTGAGGAACAACACAAGTCCAGTTTCTGGTACAACTGACCCCGGCCAGTTTTATTGAAACAGAAAATAAAACAAACCCCAAAATAAAAATACCTTGCCTGTCCGGCACTAACTAAACATAAGATGTTCCTAACTGTCACTAAACAAAACACAGAGTTCTTCAGTACATACTGTATAGCTTACTTGCATCAGAAAGCGTGTCTCTCACACACAGATCCTGCAGCCTTCCCAGGCAGTCTGCCCATACTAATCAGGTTAGAAGCACTATATCACTCTTACACAGCTGAAACCCTGATTAGCCCTCTGTGAGGCCAAAGACCCGAACTGGGCCCAATGTCTAGAACTCGCCTTATCTCTCTCTCTCAGAGCCTTTACCCAGCTTTTACAGCAAACTGAAAAGGTTCAGACAAAACAAAAAGCATTTTTCCTAGAAGTTAACATTTTCTAAAACATGTAAGACAAGAACCTGGGACAAATATACCTGCCCTCAAACACTATCCCAGTGTTCTTGTCACAATATATATATATATATATACAACAGTATGCTGGGACTGCACTCTGCCTGCATACAGTTTATATATATATATATATATATATATATATATATACCAGTATGCTGGGACTGCACTCTGCCTGCATACACTTTATATATATATATATATATATATATATATATATACCAGCAGTGGCGTAAGTTCATACCAGTTGCCCGGAGGCAAGTTCATCCCAGTTGCCCCCCCCCCCCCTATATTTAGATATATATATATGCATGCATGTGTGCATATATATGTGCGTGTGTCTTTTATTTTAAATCTCACATTTCTTACCAGTCATACCCAGGATTAGTACCCCATGACCTGTTTCACTGACAGCAGACACTTTATTGATGGAGCTATTTGCTCCTGTACAGGAAGCATGAGAATTGTAACTATGTAAATTTATGTGTAATTGTCAGAGAAGTAACTTCATATAGTGAAGAGATAGCGGCAGCTATCAATTAACTTAATTGAATGATGTCACAGAATGGGAGGAGAGGTGCCCCCTTCAGAGCAGGAGCCCGGCGGCAGATGACTCCATTGCCTCCCAGAGTTCTGCCTCTGTATACCAATATGTTGGGACTGCACTCTGCCTGCATACACTTTATATATACCAGTATGCTGGGACTGTACTCTGTCTGCATACACTTGTACTCCAACACCATGGGCCAGCATTCTGTCAGCTTTCATGAACTGTTGCTGTTTTGTTATATTACAGTTCACTGCACAGAGTCCACTCTCACAGCCACACCAACTCGGATCACACACTGATCACCATTCCCTGCACACACTTCTCTGCTGAACACTCTGCAATTCATGTACTTACTGCCTCCAGAACCAGGACTCCGCTCCCAGCCCCCAGGTAGCTCCTGCAGAAGAGTGTGACTTTAACCTACATGCTGCTCTCCGGATATCCAACTGGTGGACCCTGTGCTGGAGGTGCCCAGAAAGAGCACACATCTTCTGGCTATGAGCAGGGCAAGGTGCAGATGTGCCAAGATGCAGACATAATGGTGCACACCATGAAATAATGCCTAGTATTTCCAGGGTCATGCTTCAGCACAGACTCTGCCTTTACTGGTGGACATGTTGTTGGTTGCATACCTGGACACGATGACTTGGTGCCAAGGACCACAGCACGGCAACCACCCATCCAGTGACAGCAGCCATTTCTCCAGCCACCCTTGCCACCACAAACTAGGACATTGGGGTGTCCCAAAGACTACCTTTGGGATGCTGGGACACTCTCTCCACTTTATCACTTTCCAAGGCTTAGTACATTTCCCTCACAATATAGTGTATTTTTAATATGACTAATAAAGATTTGGAATAATTAATTATGTGTCACGATCTAGGTAATTCCTTATCAGTATTTACCTTCCAAATGCCTCCTGAGACTGTCCCAGTGTTCCAAGCCTGGATTCCATCTGCACTGTCTGTGTGCAGCACGCTGCATCTCATTGTCTCAAATCTCTTTACTGTGATTCTGGCAGCTTCATGGTTAAAGCTCACATTCAAGTTACAAACAATCTTTCCTCCAAAAGCTACCATGGGCGCAGCCATGTTTTCCTAATCACATGTTACCTTTCAGCCTATCAGCTGCACTCTGCTCTCAGCCTGATAACACAGCAGCTGCACTCTGGTCTCTGGTTAATCAGCCAGCCAATCCCTGCTTCCCAGCAGGTATAAATATCCTGTTCCTGGGGTGGAAAGAGGTCAGTGCTTCAATTGTCTTCAGTGATTCCAGTGTGCAGTTCTCCCATGGACTTTCTCTGCAGTACAGCCTGACTCCCTGGTGATTACACTCTGCAGTGTAACCCGACACTCCAGTGATTAACCCTCTACAGTCTACCCTGATTCACCTGTGTCTGAACTCCGGCTTTCCAGCAGCCATTCTCCAGCGATCCCCAGCATCACTTCATGCTTCACCTGTGCTTCTAAGTACAATAGTGCATTTCTATCTGCGAACCCCAGCTTCACTCAAAGCTTACCATCGATCCCAAGTATTCCTCTGAACTGTGTTTAATAAAACCTTTGAACTTTCCCTTGTTGTCGTGGTCACGCCTTCGGGCATTTGTTCTAAAGGTTCCCTGCATGTCCAAGAACCCTGTACTGCCTCCCAGGTACACATATACCTCAGCCCCTACAACTGAGGCTTCCCCCTGGTCAGCACCAGCCCTCAGTTGTGACAGTAAGCACTGACCTAATGGATCCGGCCGGAGACCAGGTCCAAGCGACCAGGCCGATGCAAGAACTTGCAGCCTGCCTTGAACGTCAGGAGACTGCACAGGGCCATGTGATCCGCTGTCTCCAGGACCTCTCCTCTCGACTGGATGGAATACAAGTAACCCTCCGTGGTTCAGGGGCGTCCAGTGTGCCGACTGCAGTCCCTTTGGTGGTATCCCCACCCACCATTCCCGTTTCTGCTCCTTGTCTCCATTTACCGACACCTGCCAAGTTTGATGGTTCCCCAAAAGCCTGTCGGGGTTTCCTAAATCAGTGTGAGATATATTTTGAGTTACAGCCTGGCAGTTTCCCAACTGACCACACCAAGGTTGCTTACATCATCTCCCTCCTCATTGGCTCCGCCCTCGATTGGGTATCACCTCTATGGGAGAAGTCTGATGCCCTGCTCTCTTCATATGCAGATTTCGTGGCAACCTTCAGGCGCATCTTTGATGAACCAGGTCGTGTGACCTCTGCCTCCTCTGATATCCTCCGGCTACGTCAGGGGACCCGAACAGTCGGTAAATATCTGGTACATTACCAGATCCTAGCGTCCGAACTTTCC
The DNA here is from genome assembly GCF_028390025.1 of Pseudophryne corroboree. NCBI lineage: Eukaryota > Metazoa > Chordata > Amphibia > Anura > Myobatrachidae > Pseudophryne > Pseudophryne corroboree. The sequence continues at coordinate 97,628,527 of NC_086449.1, forward strand.
TGGAATGATGATGCTCTTTACTCAGCCCAAGGAGGGGCATCTGTGTCTACAGCCCAAGGAGGGGCGTCTGTGTCTACAGCCCAAGGAGGGGCGTCTGTGTCTACAGCCCTAGGAGGGGTATCCAATGTTCAAGCTCTAGTAGGGGCATATGAGTCTTCTCAAAAAGGAGTTTCTGATCTGTCAACCCCAGGAGGGGTGCTGTCTGATCTGTCAACCCCTGAGAGAGGTGTCTGATTCATCAACCCCAGGAGGGGTCACCAAAGTTTCAGTCCCAAGGGAAGTATCCAGAGCCAAGTTCCCAGATGGAAATTTTTGTGCTACAGATGCAGTTATTAACTCCTGTTTGCCGTCTTCAGAGAGCACCACCCTGTTGGCATCCAGCATGGACCAGGTCCAGGATGGTATAACTGAACACTCGGATACCACTCATTCCGGTTCTAACCGGATTCTGACTCCTTCAGTTCCAGCTGATTCAACTGTCTTTAGACTCAATCCGGTTCCATCCGTCTGTCTGAAGATTCCTTCGGTTCCACTCCAGTGATTAACCCTCTACAGTCTACCCTGATTCACCTGTGTCTGAACTCCGGCTTTCCAGCAGCCATTCTCCAGCGATCCCCAGCATCACTTCATGCTTCACCTGTACTTCTAAGTACAATAGTGCATTTCTATCTGCGAACCCCAGCTTCACTCAAAGCTTACCATCGATCCCAAGTATTTCTCTGAACTGTGTTTCCTATTACCAGTACCAAGTCATCAGTATTCCTCTGAACTGTGTTTAATAAAACCTTTGAACTTTCCCTTGTTGTCGTGGTCACGCCTTCGGGCATTTGTTCTAAAGGTTCCCTGCATGTCCAAGAACCCTGTACTGCCTCCCAGGTACACATATACCTCAGCCCCTATAACTGAGGCTTCCCCCTGGTCAGCACCAGCCCTCAGTTGTGACATTATGTAATCAGTGGTTCTCAACTCCAGTCATTAAATATCACCAACAGGTCATGTTTTGTGGATTTCTTTAATCATGCAAGTGTGAGTTAATGTATTTTGCTGGGTCAGAAATAATCCCACTCACTTCCCAGACAGAAATTCTCAAAATATGACCCGTTGGGGAAACTAGAGGGTTGGATTTGAGAACTACTGGCTAGACTGTATGATCTCACCCTTTCTGAGTATTGTATCTACAGATCTTTGGATTGGCTGGATAAGACATTAAAAGGTTTTTATGGAGCTTCAAATTACATTTTGTGACATCATGCAAAATTGAATGTACTGCAGGGCCATATTTTCTATGTTCTTTAATAGTCCTGTTTTGCAGAGCCAGCGCTACCCAAAGATGAACCTGAACCTGGATATTTGCCTGGACAATGGTTAGGGGGTCATTGCAGGGTGTACTAACATAGAGCACCATCCTCTGACAAGAAGAAGCAAAAGATCATAAGAAGGAACAACGAGAGGTCATACGCATTGACTTACCTTCCATTCAATAATGCCAGACTCAAGTAACAACAAGAGGTCATATGTATTGACTTACCTTCCATTCAATAATGAAAGATTCATGTTCACAAACTGGGTGGCATTTCGGCTTTCTGACCATGCGCAGACATGGTGTTTTTTGTATTGGTAGTAACAGCTCAGACTGTCCTGTATCTTAGAACCTAAGAGAAAAATACAGAATATGACAATCATGCTGCTATAGTACTAAGATGCATTTGTGCAACAGTGAGGCCAGGAAATTGGTTTTATAGAGCAGAGTTGTTGATTTCAATGCTCAGTATTAAGGAGTCTATTTACTAAGCCTTAGATGGAGATAAAGTGGACAGAGGTAAAGTACCAGCCAATCAGCTCCTAAATGCCATATCACAGGCTGTGTTTGAAAAAATTACAGGAGCTGACTGTCTGGTACTTTATCCCCAACCACTTTATCTCCATCCAAGGCTTGGTAATTAGGCCCCTAAGTGTCTTTCAAAAGATTATGAGGTTGCTGATGTTCCCCACAGCATTCACCCAGGTTACCAGTGCTAGTTTGACAGGTATGAAGCGTTTCAACAGCTTGCTACACTCAGGCAGAGGAAACACATAAACATCAGATTCTGACATACAGTACACAGTACACAGAAGGTACCAATCTGCCACAAGCCATTTTTAAGATGTCCTTAAAACGTGCACTGTACTTGATATTGGAGGAAGGCAGTTGAAAACTATGGCCCTAGAATGACCAAAGAAAATATCTTCTATGAAACAGCCTATATCTGATGCATCTTTAAAAATTGTTGATCTTAAATAGTTTTCTAGTCATAAGACTGAATAAAACCACGCTGATTAATTTATTACAGCCTTGTCACTGGGGGTGTATAATCACTTGCCTGGCATGATTACAGCAGATGCAACCAGTGTCGGACTGGGGCATAAAGGGCCCACAGGGGGGATGCTGTTGTAGGGGCCCATTCTTAAGGGTGTGGCCAGGCTCCACTGGGGCGTGGCCAGCCAACACAGAGGTTTGGCTAACCATTACAGAGTACATAATAAACCATATTCTTGTGAAGTATAATGTAACATAAGTATAATGTATAAGTATAATATATAATTCAAGTGCACTAGGATAGAGTCTGGAACCTGATCCCTAGAGAAGGAGGAGGGCACACCGGCATTGGGGCCCACTGGTGGTTTCCCCTGTTCCCCTGTGGGCCAGGCCGACCCTGGATGCAACCACACCAGGCTGGGTTTCCCTGACATGGTCGCATCTGATGTGATCAGTCAGAAAACTCACTGTGCAGGTGCAAGAAGAGAATATTCCTGCAGCTGCCATTCTCCAAAGGGATCTCACTGTCCCTCTGCTTCCCAGTTCCCTTCCTTCGGTTCCTGCCATGCTGCCGATCACTGCTGATCGGGCAGCCCAGCAGCACCCCCCACTCTGTGGTTGCAGACATTAGCAGCTACTGGGGAATGTTAAAATGCAGCCCCTTACCTTCCCTCTGGACCTTTGGAGACTACAGGAAGCAGCTGGCACCAAAAAATGCAAAGTAGCAATGGTCGTGATGTTCCATCCATTGATGGTCTCGATGTTCTGCCAATGTTTGTACCGATGTTTTCGAAAAAAAATGCTTTTTATTCTTTTTAAATTGTTGTTTGTTTGTTTGTTTTTAAAATAAAATCATATTGGATATATTTTAAATAGGTATTCGTAACTTAATTCAATCCTAAAAAAAAAAGTAAATTTCTGAGCGTTTTTTTGTAAAAAAATATTATCCAGATAAGTGGCTAAGAGAATAGGGTGCAGTCTTCGTGCAGGCCCCACCTTTTCTCATTTGTGCATGCCATGAAAATGGTGCCAGTGCTATTGCCCTGGAAATGTATTTACTGTGCATGCACAGATCTCTGGGAAAATGTTTCAGGCACAATTCTATTGATATTGGCACCCACTCGTGAAGAGGTAAATCTAGTCTATTGGTGCAGGGTGTGCAGTGTGGACCCCTTTGACCTGGAGGCAGTGCCATAACTAGACAGTTTAGCGCTGTGTGCAAGAGAGAGCATCAGCGCCCCCGCCCCCCTCTATGTAAAAAAGGGGCAGTGCGCACCTAAGGCGCGTGCAAAAAATATAGGGGCATGGCTTCATCGGGAAGGGGTGTGGCAACAAAATAATACCAATTCACATTACATATTATAGTAGTCTCCATTATTCAAATTACGCCGCACAGAAGCGCCACTACACCAGGTACAGCCCCTCTTACACATTACGGTGGACAGATTCCCCTTTTTACACATTACGGCAGACAGAGTCCCTTTTTAAACATCACGGCAGACAGTGTCCCCTTATTACACATTATGGCAGCCAGTCCCCCTTTTACACATTACGGCAGACAGGTTCCCCTTTTTACACATCACGGCAGACAGCATCTCCTTTTTACACATTACGGCAGACAGCATCCACTTTTTACACATTACGGTAGACAGCATCCCCTTTTTACACATTACGGCAGACTGCGTCCCCCTTTTTACACATTACGGCAGATAGTCCGCCTTTTTACACATTTCGGCAGACAGGGTCCCCTTTTTACACATTACGGCAGCCAGTCCCCCTTTTTACACATTACGGAAGATAGTCCCCCTTTTTACACATTACGGCAGACAGCGTCCCCTTTTTACACATTACGGCAGACTGCGTCCCCCTTTTTACACATTACGGCAGATAGTCCCCTTTTTACACATTACGGCAGCCAGTCCCCCTTTTTACACATTACGGCAGATAGTCCCCCTTTTTACACATTACGGCAGACAGCACCCCCTTTTTACACATTACGGCAGATAGTCCCCCTTTTTACACATTACGGCAGACAGCGTCCCCCTTTTTACACATTATGGCAGACAGCATCCCCTTTTTACTCATTAAGGCAGACAGCGCCCCCTTTTTACACATTACAGCAGACAGCGTCCCCCTTTTTACACATTAAGGCAGACAGCGTCCCCTTTTTTACACATTGCGACAGACAGCATCCCCCTTTTTACACATTACAGCAGACTGCATCCCTTTTTTTACACATTACAGCAGACAGCGTCCTCTTTTTACACATTACGGCAGACAGTGGCCCCTTTTTACACATTGAGGCAGACAGCACCCCCTTTTTTAAACATTACGGCAGACAGCGTCCCCTTTTTTACACATTACGGCAGAAATCAGGATTGTCTCTCTAAACGTGGGATAGTTGGGAAATATTTACAGTGAGTACAGGCTTCATTATCATTTTTTTTTGTAAATGAGCGAGAGTAGATTAAATATGATACTGAGAGGGACAGGAAGCAAGGAGAGCGATTGGCAGAGGTGGAACTGAGAGTGGAACTAAGAGTAAAGAAAATGAGGTGGCCAGAACAGAGTTCTGGATAGACTGATGGGAGAAGATCCGGAGATCGTCAGGCCAGTGGGGAGTAGATTATAATAAAAGATACGATATAGATACAAAATTTGCTCCTTTACCACTATACAGGGGATGTAGCTATGTGACCAGCGGTCACTATACCGATGCCGAGATCCCGAATAATTGAAAGCCCGACAGTCGGTATGCCGACTAACAGGGACTATTCCCACTCGTGGGTGTCTTGTTCGCGCTCACCCCCCAGCCGGCAATCTAGCCCTCAGGATTCCGGCGTTGGTATGGTGACCAGCGGGATCACTAATGCTGGTCACCCATACCCAACCCTTATACAGTTACATGGTAACATGCCTAATAAATCTTTCTAAGCACAATGGGCTGCAGGTGCCAGATACAGACCCAAGTTGTGCGCAGTGTGCCAGCATATTTACCTTGCTTACTTGTGGTTCTAAATGATGCCTATAACATTTTAATGATCTGCCTATTTGCCAAGGTATAGCATTGAGCATTAACACTTTATACTCATTAAGTGCATCAACAAAGGTGATCTGTGCAACTATTGTGACATTGCTTGCTGCGGCCACAAGTGGTAATGCTTATGGTGACAAAATTAAAAAGTTCACCTTAAAGTTCTGCCTAGTATAAGTTTTGCACATTTCCCTTACATAGGTGGTCATTCCGAGTTGATCACAGCCAGCAACTTTTTGCTGCTGTTGCGATCAACTAGTCCTCCGTTCTGCTGGACACACCTGTGTTTTCTTCTCCACTCCCCGAAAACGGTCTCCAACGGTCCGGATCCGCCCAGGTACGCCTTCTTTCTGTCACTCTTCATAGGATGCAACGTGACCCGGCGACCCCTGTCACCGGGCAACATCACGCACACGCAGTGCGGCCGCTGCGCATGCGCATTCTGGACCCGTTCGTACTGCAGCGATAAACCGCTGCGTGCGAACGGGTCGGATTGACCCCCATAATGACAATCTTTTTGCACTAAAACAATTTTTCAAGCCTAATTTATTTAGTTATATAACCATAAGGGGGACAGTCAAACTGTCTTTATTTTAATTTTCATGTTTGTATATTTGATTTGATCGTTTTTATTGCATGCTAGCTTGTTTATTGTATTGTTATAGATTATACTGTAATCATATTTGATCTTTAAAGCACTTTATCTTATTAAAATTGGTTGCATGTGAGCTTGTGATCCATTTCCCCAAGCCCTTATGAGTAGACATAAGAGGGAATTCAATTGATCACAGTATATTTTACCAAAATGAAAAAGGCTTTATCGCGATTTATTGCCCAATGTTTTTATCAGGAAATTCAATCAATGGGGTTGATTCAGACCTGATCGCACGCTAGCTTTTTTCGCTGCGCTGCGATAAGGTCAGAACTGCGCATGCATATGCACCACAATGCGCAGGCGCGTCGCTCGGATACAAAGCGGATCGTTGCTGTGCGATGGGTTTTACGAAGAATCCATTCGCACAGCCAATCGCAAGGAGAAAGAAGGCATTTGTGGGTGTCAACTGACCGTTTTCTGGCAGTGGTTGGAAAAACGCAGGCGTGTCCAAGCGTTTGCAGGGCGGGTGTTTGACGTCAATTCCGGTTCCAGACAGGCTGAAGTGATCGCAGCGGCTGAGTAAGTCCTGGGCTACTCAGAAACTGCAAAAAATATTTTTGTACCGCTCGGCTGCACATGCGTTCGCACACTTGCACAGCTTATATACACTCCCCTGTAGGCGGCGACTATCCGATCGCAGCGCTGCAAAAAACTGCTAGGGAGCGATCAGGTCTGAGTTAGGCCCAATGCTCTTTTTTTTGCTGTGAAATTTACCCATTATTGTGTGAAAAACACAGGATCCAGGATAAGTTCCCGGATCCCTGTGTTTCGCAATCACAACCATGAAATAAACACCCTCTGAGCAGGTGAAACAAAGTCCCTCATAGTGCCAGCTATTGGGAATAATTGAGTTACCCCTGGGGATCAATTAGCTGTGGTAATTTACCGCAGCTAATTAAATTCCCTTCATAAACTTATATAATAAGCATCAAAGTCCATTATACTTAATGGCTTGTCTAACTAATTCACCACACAATGGGGGTCATTGTGACCCGTTCGCACGCTGCGGTTCATTGCAGTGGTGTGAACGGGTCGGTTCTGCGCATGTGTGGCGGACGCAATGTGCAGGCGCATCATTGCTCAGTGACGGCAGTCGCTGGGTAACGACGCCGGGAATGAAGAAAGCGGTCGCAGCACGGATCGCAAGAAGATTGACAGGCGGGAGGCGGATCGGGGTGTCTACTCACCGTTTTCCAGGCATGGAGATCCGAATGCAGGCGTATCAAGGCGTTTGGAGTGCGGATGTCTGACGTCAATTCCGGGACCTTCATCGCTGGATTCATCGCACAGGGTAAGTAACTGCAGGGCTAGTCTTCTTTTACACAAAACTTTTTTAGCATAGCAGGGCTGCACAAGCGAACGCAGCCTTGCTATGCAGAAATACACTCCCCCATAGGAGGCGTCTAGTTGATCGCATGAGCAGCAAAAAGTTGCTACGTGCGATCAACTCGGAATGACCCCCATGGGCTTAACACATCATATAAAAAGAAGTCTCTATAAAGTTGCCAGACAACAGCAAAAATTGTGATACACTTTCAAGACTTTAAAACATTTTTAAAATAATAAAATATTCAAACCTTGATTGCTTGAAATACTAGTCAGGAAACAGAAGATTACACAGCACAGGATGTAGTTATTCTTCATCTTGGCAGAAAGGTTTAAGCTTCACTTTCAATTTCACGCCTGAGAGCTGTAATACACAGAAATAAATAAATGACTTCCTTCTGAACCAAATGTATTAGATTTTATGTTTTAAAAATGACGCAACTTTCAGGACCTCTCTTACAACCTCATACTCCTGGTATAAAACATTCTGCTCCTGAACTTGCTACTTTACTGTTACAAGTGCTGAATTAATAAATTAAGGAGAAGGGTAATTTGGGTGTAGTACTGCTGACCGGCGGTCAGGAGACCGCCGGTCAGCTTACCGACGTCGGGATCCCGGCAGCATACCGACGCCGGGATCCCGGCGGGGAGGGGCGAGTGCAGCTGGCTTGGTGGCGACCTGCGGTCGCCACAGGTTCCATTCCCACTCTATGGGTGTCGTAGACACCCACGAGTGGAAATAGTCCCTGTTGGTCGGCATGCCGACCATCGGGATAGTGACCCGTCGGGCTGGTGGAGGAGGTCATGTGACTGTCGGTCAGCTGACCGGCGGTCACATGAATACCACCCGGGTAATTTAGGTCTGTTCCACCCTCTCCTGCTGCCAGTGTACTCCTGACCCACTCTCTGGTTGCTAGTTACTCTCTGCTATAGCTAGAGGCAGATCCAATTGTTCTTTGCAGCGCAGCGATCAGGTCAGAACTGCGCATGCGTTGGCGACGCAGTGCACCGGCGCATGGCTGACAGCCGACTGCTGTCGTTGCCTAGCAATCACCTCTGCCTGATTGACAGGGAGAGGCAGTGGCTGGGCGGGAGGGGGCGGCACGGCTGTGTTTGGCCGCCGTTTTGTTGTCTGTACCGTGACATCGCACGCAGCCGCTGCGAGCCAGGCAGCAACGAGTAGCTCCCGGCCAGCACACAAAAGCTACACTGGCCGGGAGCTACTCCTGAAGTACAAAAGCATCGCCGCTGTGTGATGCTTTTGTACTTCAGTGACGGGGTAGGGACTGACATGTGGGACGGGCTAGCCCTGTGCTGGGCGTCCCCCCGCATGTCTGTGTTCCTGGTCATAGCTGTGCTAAATTTAGCACAGCTACGATAAAGTCAGAATCACCCCCTCAGTGCAGTGATGGCAGGACAGAGCTAAGTAGACATATATCACACTATATTCAGCATTGATATTTATATACACTCAAGTTTGGATCTTTACTGTATATAGATTTTTATTATTATTATTTTTTATTATTATTATTATTATTATTATTATTACTTCTACTACTACACTGAAATATGAAACATTTTTATACATTGAAAGCATCATGGTACAATAAACTGAAGTACAATGACATAATGCAGAAGTTAAAACTTGCCTTGACCAAATGAGCTTACAATCTAAGAGTTGTGACGAACAGTTAAAACAGATGGTAGTGGAATAACATACTGTATGCAACTGTTGGTTGGGCAAGGTGTATATGGCTACTAGTCAGTCATTGTCCACTGGCATTTACGTGTAGCTAATGGTGGTGTGGTATGGTAGGAATCAAAATCCACTTTCCTGCTGCAGCACTACTGGTCCCAGTAAATCAGCTTCCATTTCCAGCCCCTGCCTAGCCAATCCCAGCCCAGTACCCTGCATAGTCAGTCCCAGCGCTTTCTTAAACTTAACATGTCCAAGACTGATCATCGTCCCACCCTCCTGTACAACCCAACCTCACCTCCCACAAGTTCATTATCTATTGCACTACTATTGCACTACTATCTGTATTCCTTGACACCTCCGTCTCCTTCAAACCACACATTCAGCACCTCTCACAAACCCACCATTTTCATCTCAAAAATATTTCCAGGATCAGACCCTTTCTCATCCAGGATACCACTATGACCCTTATCCACTCACTGGTCATCTCCTGACTGGACTACTGTAATCTATTCCTTCCTATCTGACAAATACCTTTCTACACTCCAATCTATCCTCAATGCTGCAAGCCGGCTCATCTTCCTCACCAAACACACTACATCTACCTCCCCTCTGTTACAAGCCATTCACTGTCTCCCCTTCCCTTTCAGAATCCAATTCAAGCTTCTGTCACTCACTTACAAAGTCCTCACCCATTCCTCTTCCATTTACATCTTTGACATTATGTCCCATTACACGCCAACTCGTACACTTTGCTCTGCTAATGCACGCCGCCTCTCCTGCCTACTGATTACTTCCTCCCACTCCTACGTACAAGATGTTTCATGTGCTGCTCCCTTTCTCTGGAATTCTCTAACTCTCCCTATCAGACTCTCACGAGCAGGGTCCTCTTGCCTCATGTGTTTTTTCTTCTCATACTATAATCTGCTCTATACTCCCTTCAACAGCACCAAATCCCTCAATTTTCCCTCCCTGCACCATATATCAGTGCCGTCTGGCGACGCAGATATGTTTATGTACCCTGTACTTTTACCACATTATCAGGGCATACCTCCCAACTTTACGGATTGGTGGTCAGGACGCTCATGCGGCTACGCTGCATGCAACTCGATAAAGGGGCGTCGCCTTGGGTGAAGTGGGAGTGTACTAGCGGCACTAACCTATGGTGCAGCATTATGGGGGCTTGCCCAGCGCTCCCAAAACAACTGGGCAGCCCCCTGCTCACCTCTCACCACTGAATAGATGTGTGCACGTGCAAAGCAGTGAGTGATCAAAGCCTCCCTAACTGACCCCTCCCGCTTGCGTGACACTGCTGCTCGTGGGAGGGACAGCGGGACACTGTCCGAATAGTGGGACTGTCCTGCTGGATTTGGGACAGTTGGGAGGTATGTCAGGGCTCGAAGCATGTCTATTGCAGCGTGCCTCACTGCCGGGATTCTGACTGATGGGAACAGGGCCAGTGCTAGGGTGTTTGGCGCCCCCCTGCAAACTAGAAATTTACGCCCTCCCATACTTTATAAAGGAACAGCGCGCATCAAAGAAGGGATGTGGTCTCACAAGGAAGAGGCACGGCAACATAATAATACCCCAATTTAAAACGCCCCCAGTAGTGGCGCTGCTTACACATAACACCGCAGTAGTATTGCCGCTTACACATAACGACCCCAGTAGTAGCACCGTTTACACATAACACCCCAGTAGTAGCGCCGTCTACACATAACACCCCAGTAGTAGCGCCACTTACACGTAATGCCCCAGTAGTAGCACCGCTTACACATAACGCTCCAGTAGTATCGCCACTTACACGTAACGCCCCAGTAGTACAATTTATTCACATCCCCCCCCACACAGATACATAAATACACTACACACACACACACACACACACACACACAGACTTTCTCACTCACTCTCCCTTTACATACTTATCACAGTCTGGCTGGCAGGATCTGGAGCAGCACTTCCTCCTCGGTAGCACTGCAGTCTGCTGGTCCCGTGTAGCCCCGCCCCCTCTGCCCATGTAGCTCTGCTCCTCCGCCCATGTAGGCAGTATCACTGGACATAAACCGCAGCCCCACTGGACATATACAGCAGCACAGGGACACCACTACTGGACTGATGCAGGATAACACAGCACCACTGCAATGGACTGGACTTATACAACAGCACTGGACATATGGCAGCAGAGGACACCGCCACTGTGACTGGACTGATGCAGCACAAGACACCACCACTGGACTGATGCAGCACAACACAGCACCACTGGACTGGACTTATACAGCAGTACTGGACATATGGCAGCAGAGGGCACCACCACTGTGACTGGACTGATGCAGCACAAGACACCACCACTGGACTGATGCAGCACAACACAGCACCACTGGACTGGACTTATACAGCAGCACTGGACATATGGCAGCAGAGGACACCACCACTGTGACTGGACTGATGCAGCATAAGACACTACACTGTACTGATGCAGCACAACACAGCACCACTGGACTGGACTTATACAGCAGCACTGGACATATGGCAGCAGAGGACACATCACTGTGACTGGACTGATCCGACAGCGGGATTATGACGTTTTGTCTCATTCTGGTTTCCAAGCAGGCGGGAAAACCCGAGCCTGACTCGGATTCGGGCTTGGGTAGTGAAGTCCGGTAAGGTTTGGTTCTCAGGGAACCGAACCCGCTCATCTCTAGTTTTAACAAATTTTGCTTTTGCATGGGAAAGCCTATTTAACAAGTATCGCAGTGCTAATAGCAAACCTCCCAACTGTCCCGATTTTGGTGGGACAGTCCCATTTTAGCAGAGCACATGAATAGATGTAAAGCGCATGTACATAGCGTCTATTCACAGTGAGAGAGGGTCTGGGGGCATGGCTAGCAGCTCACAAAGCACTGGTCATGCCACCACATTGGCGAAAACTGGGCATGGTCTGCAATTACGGCACTTCCTGTGAGGCTACATCCCTAGCAGTGAGGCCATTGGATCCATCTTAGAAGGGCAGTGCAATAGAAGCTTATAGGCTTGTATAGGGCAACACCATTTGAACATGGCTTTGCCCACTGCATCCAAGCCCCAGAATCTGTCACATTCTGGGGCTTGGTGCATATGAGGTTAGCGGCCAAACTTCTGGAAATTGCTTTTTGGCGGTTAGCCTTGCTGCTCTAGCTCTTGGTGTAAAGTGCTAAAGGGAAAATGTAGGCAAAAACCCATTTTCAGGCTTTGGCCACACTGCCCATATGCAGGGTGTCCCTAAATTCTAGATACAGAGTTATTGCATCGACTTAATGTGAATCTTGCAAAGCGCATCAACCTTTGCATCACAAGTTATGGAAATCATATTGAATATGTTATTTGTTAATATTCCAATTAAATAAAATGTTGTTGAAAATTTTATTCATTTCATATCTTGAAAATATGCATTATTACCTATGCATTATTGCCTCTGTGTACAGAGTTTAGGGACACCCTGTTAACTAAGTCCTGGATGCCGGGGCTTCTGTACGGAGGGTGACGCCAGCATTTACTGCCGTTACCCTTTAGAATGCGGTGGGCTTCTTTCCGCATTCATCATGAGAGGGTTGGATCCCTACCAGCACCCCCCGGAAGTCTCGGTATTTCAAAGGGCAGCTCTTATTGGGAGAACTGTCCTTTGCGACACTAATCATATATGTAAGCAAATAGAATGCAATTAGTATCAATGCAATGTGTGGCGGAATGTACGGCAAATGGATAGATCATCCGAACTAAGGATGCTACAGGCCTTGGATACTCTGAGCGTCTCTGCAATAGTGCTTTTGGCTGCAGGGTGCATGGCATTGGGCAGCAATGGTGACACCCCCAGGGCCCTTTGCAATTCTTGCACACCTCTAGGTAGTTATGACCCTGCTCCCAGACATTCTGGGAGAGAAGGCAAAAATTAGGCAGAGGCGTTTGCAGATATGAGATGCCGTCGCATCTCACAGTGTGCACATGCGCAGTGTGGCATCTGCGGACATTTCAAAAGGCCCCAGCATGCGAACGCAATATTACCTGCGTTCCATGCTGAATCGGGCCTAATGTCGGAAAAATGGAGACAGTTGGGAGGTATTACTATATGACTTAGGATTTTCCACTAACATACCTCCCAACTGTCACAGAGCGCTGGCCATGCCCCCATAGTGATGGGGAATGGGGGCGTGGCTCACAATCGGACCTTTACTGTGAGGCCACGCCCCTTTTCTGATACCACGCTCCTTTTCCATGGCGGGCGTGGCTACACCACACTGGAGTACCTTTTTCAGCCTCCTAAAAGTTGTGAGGTATGCACTAATAATGTCAAACTGAATAATCTCCATTCTATTGTTAGGGTATGCGTATATGCTTGTATATGGAAATACTAATGATATTTTTACAATATTAACAACTGGAGTGATTTTCCTTAAAAAAAATTAGGGTTTGCTATTCATTTGAGAACTGACACAACATATATCTATATCCAGGCTGGAGACAGAGCCAGTGGTAGGATGCAAAGGAAAATCAGCACTAACAACCATTGACTCATTTGGATGTGAGGGTTGATAGCCATGCCTGCTCTGGTGGTGTGGTGTATAAACTCAACTCTAGAAATCCTGTGTTTGATCCTGTCCTTCTATCATACATGGCACCACTGGCACTCCAAGGAGCCCCGACCCATCTCAATGCTAGAGATGTGCGGCGGGCACTTTTTGTGTTTTGGTTTTGGTGCTGGTTCCATGCTCGTGTTTTGGATCTGGATTGGTTTTGCCAAAACCAGCCTTTCATGTTTGGTTTTGCATACCTCCCAACATGACCGTCTCCAGGAGGGATGCAATGTTCTGTTTCTGGACTTTTTTCTTAATTTGTGATTGCCGGCACCTGTTTTGAACAGGTTAATGGATAAGAAAGGTGTTTCACTACAGGTGATGGCAATCATACATTAAGGTAGAAGTCCAGGAGCAGAGCACTCTGTCCCTCCTGGAGAGGGTCATGTTGGGAGGTATGGTTATGGTTTTGGATCTGAATGATTTTGGGGGAGGGGGAACATAAAAAATTTTTTTTACAAAAAAACATAAAAACAGCTAAAATCACATATTTGGGGGGGGGGGGTAATTTTGATCCTACGGTATTATTAACCTCAATAGCATTCATTTACACTCATTTCCAGTCTATTCAGAACACCTCACAATATTGTTTTTAGGTCAAAAAGTTGCACCGAAGTGGCTGTATGACTAAGCTAAGCGACACAAGTGTGTGGCATAAACCACTGGCCCATCTAGGAGTGGCACTCCAGTTGCAGACAGGATGGCAGATTTAAAAAATAGGCCCCAAACAGCACATGATGCAAAGAAGTAAAAGAGGTGCAATGAGGTAGCTGTATGACTAAGCTAAGTGACACAAATGTGTGGCACAAACAACATGGGACATGCTGGAATTTGCCCAGATGTAATACACACACAATATTAGTGGCAAAGGAGAGCGTACCCCTAAACCACACACACACACACACACACACCCACACGGCAAAGCCTGTAAAATTAATTTGGATAATAATAACCCTTTTATTTGGAGCTATTATAATAATATGCAGCACAGGCGAGCGTACCCCTACACCACACAGGGCAAACCCTGTAAAAATTATTTGGATAATAATATAAGTAATGTATATAACCCTTTTATTTGGAGTAAATAATATACAGCACAGGACACCACCACTGGACTTATTGCATCACAAGACACCACCACTGGACTGATGCAGAACAAGACAGCACCACTGGACTGGACTTATATGGCAGGACCCCATGACTTATATGGCAGTACCACTGGACATATACGGCACTATCACTGGACTGGATTTATACGCCAGTACCACTGGAATTATACGGCAGGATCACTGGACTTATACGCCTGTACCACTGGAATTATATGGCAGGATCACTGGACTTATACGCCAGTATCACTGGAATTATACAGCAGGATCACTGGAATTATATGACAGTACCACTGGACTTATATGGCAGTGCCACTGGACATATACGGCAGTATCACTGGACTGGACTTATACGCCAGTACCACTGGACTTATACGCCAGTACCACTGGAATTATATGGCAGGATCACTGGACTTATACGCCAGTACCACTGGAATTATATGGCAGGATCACTGGATTTATACGGCAGTATCACTGGAATTATACAGCAGGATCACTGGACTTATACGGCAGTATCACTGGATTTATACGGCAGTATCACTGGATTTATACACCAGTACCACTGGAATTATACGGCAGGATCACTGGACTTATACGCCAGTACCACTGGAATTATATGGCAGGATCACTGGATTTATACGGCAGTATCACTGGAATTATACAGCAGGATCACTGGACTTATACGGCAGTATCACTGGATTTATACGGCAGTATCACTGGATTTATACACCAGTACCACTGGAATTATATGGCAGGATCCCTGGATTTATACGCCAGTACCACTGGAAATATATGGCAGAATCAATGGACTTATACGCCAGTACCACTGGAATTATACGGCAGGATCACTGGAATTATACGGCAGTACCCCTGGATTTATATGGTAGAACCACTGGACATATACGGTAGTATCACTGGACTGGACTCATACGCCAGTACCACTGGAATTATTAGAGATGAGCGGGTTCGGTTTCTTTGAATCCGAACCCGCACGAACTTCACTTTTTTTTCCACGGGTCCGAGCGACTCGGATCTTCCCGCCTTGCTCGGTTAACCCGAGCGCGCCCGAACGTCATCATGACGCTGTCGGATTCTCGCGAGGCTCGGATTCTATCGCGAGACTCGGATTCTATATAAGGAGCCGCGCGTCGCCGCCATTTTCACTCGTGCATTGAGATTGATAGGGAGAGGACGTGTCTGGCGTCCTCTCCATTAGAATAGAGATAGATAGATTAGATAGAGAGAGATTGTGCAGAGTCGCAGACAGAGTTAGTTTACCACAGTCAGTGACCAGTGCAGTTGCTAGTTAACTTTTATTTAATATAATATATCCGTTCACTTCTCTCTGCTATATCCGTTCTCTGCCTGAAAAAAAAAACGATACACAGCACAGTCAGTCACACAGTGTGACTCAGTCTGTGTGCACTCAGCTCAGCCCAGTGTGCTGCACAGTCATCAATGTATAAATTAAAAGCTTATAATTAATTGTGGGGGAGACTGGGGAGCACTGCAGGTTGTTAGCAGGAGCCAGGAGTACAATTATATTAATTAACAGTGCACACTTTTGCTGCAGGAGTGGTGACCAGTGCCTGACCACCAGTATAGTATTGTTGTATACTACTAATATCTCTTTAAATATCAACCAGTCTATATTAGCAGCAGACACAGTACAGTGCGGTAGTTCACGGCTGTGGCTACCTCTGTGTCGGCACACGGCAGGCAGTCCGTCCGACCAGAATTGTATTATTTATTATTATATACCTACCACCTAACCGTGGTTTTTTTTTCATTCTTTATACCGTCATAGTGTCATCCTAATTGTTACGAGTATACTACTATCTCTTTATCAACCAGTGTACAGTGCGGTAGTTCACGGCTGTGGCTACCTCTGTGTCGGCACACGGCAGGCAGTCCGTCCGACCAGAATTGTATTATTTATTATTATATACCTACCACCTAACCGTGGTTTTTTTTTCATTCTTTATACCGTCATAGTGTCATCCTAATTGTTACGAGTATACTACTATCTCTTTATCAACCAGTGTACAGTGCGGTAGTTCACGGCTGTGGCTACCTCTGTGTCGGCACACGGCAGGCAGTCCGTCCGACCAGAATTGTATTATTTATTATTATATACCTACCACCTAACCGTGGTTTTTTTTTCATTCTTTATACCGTCATAGTGTCATCCTAATTGTTACGAGTATACTACTATCTCTTTATCAACCAGTGTACAGTGCGGTAGTTCACGGCTGTGGCTACCTCTGTGTCGGCACACGGCAGGCAGTCCGTCCGACCAGAATTGTATTATTTATTATTATATACCTACCACCTAACCGTGGTTTTTTTTTCATTCTTTATACCGTCATAGTGTCATCCTAATTGTTACGAGTATACTACTATCTCTTTATCAACCAGTGTACAGTGCGGTAGTTCACGGCTGTGGCTACCTCTGTGTCGGCACACGGCAGGCAGTCCGTCCGACCAGAATTGTATTATTTATTATTATATACCTACCACCTAACCGTGGTTTTTTTTTCATTCTTTATACCGTCATAGTGTCATCCTAATTGTTACGAGTATACTACTATCTCTTTATCAACCAGTGTACAGTGCGGTAGTTCACGGCTGTGGCTACCTCTGTGTCGGCAGTCGGCAGGCAGTCCGTCCATCCATAATTGTATTATTATTATAATATATACCACCTAACCGTGGTTTTTTTTTCATTCTTTATACCGTCATAGTGTCATACTAGTTGTTACGAGTATACTACTATCTCTTTATCAACCAGTGTACAGTGCGGTAGTTCACGGCTGTGGCTACCTCTGTGTCGGCAGTCGGCAGGCAGTCCGTCCATCCATAATTGTATTATTATTATAATATATACCACCTAACTGTGGTTTTTTTTGCATTCTTTATACCGTCGTCATAGTGTCATACTAGTTGTTACGAGTATACTACTATCTCTTTATCAACCAGTGTACAGTGCGGTAGTTCACGGCTGTGGCTACCTCTGTGTCGGCAGTCGGCAGGCAGTCCGTCCATCCATAATTGTATTATTATTATAATATATACCACCTAACCGTGGTTTTTTTTTCATTCTTTATACCGTCGTCATAGTGTCATACTAGTTGTTACGAGTATACTACTATCTCTTTATCAACCAGTGTACAGTGCGGTAGTTCACGGCTGTGGCTACCTCTGTGTCGGCAGTCGGCAGGCAGTCCGTCCATCCATAATTGTATTATTATTATAATATATACCACCTAACCGTGGTTTTTTTTTCATTCTTTATACCGTCGTCATAGTGTCATACTAGTTGTTACGAGTATACTACTATCTCTTTATCAACCAGTGTACAGTGCGGTAGTTCACGGCTGTGGCTACCTCTGTGTCGGCAGTCGGCAGGCAGTCCGTCCATCCATAATTGTATTATTATTATAATATATACCACCTAACCGTGGTTTTTTTTTCATTCTTTATACCGTCGTCATAGTGTCATACTAGTTGTTACGAGTATACTACTATCTCTTTATCAACCAGTGTACAGTGCGGTAGTTCACGGCTGTGGCTACCTCTGTGTCGGCAGTCGGCAGGCAGTCCGTCCATCCATAATTGTATTATTATTATAATATATACCACCTAACCGTGGTTTTTTTATACCACCTAACCGTGGCAGTCCGTCCATAATTGTATACTAGTATCCAATCCATCCATCTCCATTGTTTACCTGAGGTGCCTTTTAGTTCTGCCTATAAAATATGGAGAACAAAAAAGTTGAGGTTCCAAAATTAGGGAAAGATCAAGATCCACTTCCACCTCGTGCTGAAGCTGCTGCCACTAGTCATGGCCGAGACGATGAAATGCCAGCAACGTCGTCTGCCAAGGCCGATGCCCAATGTCATAGTACAGAGCATGTCAAATCCAAAACACCAAATATCAGAAAAAAAAGGACTCCAAAACCTAAAATAAAATTGTCGGAGGAGAAGCGTAAACTTGCCAATATGCCATTTACCACACGGAGTGGCAAGGAACGGCTGAGGCCCTGGCCTATGTTCATGGCTAGTGGTTCAGCTTCACATGAGGATGGAAGCACTCAGCCTCTCGCTAGAAAACTGAAAAGACTCAAGCTGGCAAAAGCACCGCAAAGAACTGTGCGTTCTTTGAAATCCCAAATCCACAAGGAGAGTCCAATTGTGTCGTTTGCGATGCCTGACCTTCCCAACACTGGACGTGAAGAGCATGCGCCTTCCACTATTTGCATGCCCCCTGCAAGTGCTGGAAGGAGCACCCGCAGTCCAGTTCCTGATAGTCAGATTGAAGATGTCAGTGTTGAAGTACACCAGGATGAGGAGGATATGGGTGTTGCTGGCGCTGGGGAGGAAATTGACCAGGAGGATTCTGATGGTGAGGTGGTTTGTTTAAGTCAGGCACCCGGGGAGACACCTGTTGTCCGTGGGAGGAATATGGCCGTTGACATGCCAGGTGAAAATACCAAAAAAATCAGCTCTTCGGTGTGGAGGTATTTCACCAGAAATGCGGACAACAGGTGTCAAGCCGTGTTTTCCCTTTGTCAAGCTGTAATAAGTAGGGGTAAGGACGTTAACCACCTCGGAACATCCTCCCTTATACGTCACCTGCAGCGCATTCATAATAAGTCAGTGACAAGTTCAAAAACTTTGGGTGACAGCGGAAGCAGTCCACTGACCAGTAAATCCCTTCCTCTTGTAACCAAGCTCACGCAAACCACCCCACCAACTCCCTCAGTGTCAATTTCCTCCTTCCCCAGGAATGCCAATAGTCCTGCAGGCCATGTCACTGGCAAGTCTGACGAGTCCTCTCCTGCCTGGGATTCCTCCGATGCATCCTTGCGTGTAACGCCTACTGCTGCTGGCGCTGCTGTTGTTGCCGCTGGGAGTCGATGGTCATCCCAGAGGGGAAGTCGTAAGCCCACTTGTACTACTTCCAGTAAGCAATTGACTGTTCAACAGTCCTTTGCGAGGAAGATGAAATATCACAGCAGTCATCCTACTGCAAAGCGGATAACTGAGTCCTTGACAACTATGTTGGTGTTAGACGTGCGTCCGGTATCCGCCGTTAGTTCACAGGGAACTAGACAATTTATTGAGGCAGTGTGCCCCCGTTACCAAATACCATCTAGGTTCCACTTCTCTAGGCAGGCGATACCGAGAATGTACACGGACGTCAGAAAAAGACTCACCAGTGTCCTAAAAAATGCAGTTGTACCCAATGTCCACTTAACCACGGACATGTGGACAAGTGGAGCAGGGCAGGGTCAGGACTATATGACTGTGACAGCCCACTGGGTAGATGTATGGACTCCCGCCGCAAGAACAGCAGCGGCGGCACCAGTAGCAGCATCTCGCAAACGCCAACTCTTTCCTAGGCAGGCTACGCTTTGTATCACCGCTTTCCAGAATACGCACACAGCTGAAAACCTCTTACGGCAACTGAGGAAGATCATCGCGGAATGGCTTACCCCAATTGGACTCTCCTGTGGATTTGTGGCATCGGACAACGCCAGCAATATTGTGTGTGCATTAAATATGGGCAAATTCCAGCACGTCCCATGTTTTGCACATACCTTGAATTTGGTGGTGCAGAATTTTTTAAAAAACGACAGGGGCGTGCAAGAGATGCTGTCGGTGGCCAGAAAAATTGCGGGACACTTTCGGCGTACAGGCACCACGTACAGAAGACTGGAGCACCACCAAAAACTACTGAACCTGCCCTGCCATCATCTGAAGCAAGAAGTGGTAACGAGGTGGAATTCAACCCTCTATATGCTTCAGAGGTTGGAGGAGCAGCAAAAGGCCATTCAAGCCTATACAATTGAGCACGATATAGGAGATGGAATGCACCTGTCTCAAGTGCAGTGGAGAATGATTTCAACGTTGTGCAAGGTTCTGATGCCCTTTGAACTTGCCACACGTGAAGTCAGTTCAGACACTGCCAGCCTGAGTCAGGTCATTCCCCTCATCAGGCTTTTGCAGAAGAAGCTGGAGGCATTGAAGAAGGAGCTAACACGGAGCGATTCCGCTAGGCATGTGGGACTTGTGGATGCAGCCCTTAATTCGCTTAACAAGGATTCACGGGTGGTCAATCTGTTGAAATCAGAGCACTACATTTTGGCCACCGTGCTCGATCCTAGATTTAAAGCCTACCTTGGATCTCTCTTTCCGGCAGACACAGGTCTGCTGGGGTTGAAAGACCTGCTGGTGACAAAATTGTCAAGTCAAGCGGAACGCGACCTGTCAACATCTCCTCCTTCACATTCTCCCGCAACTGGGGGTGCGAGGAAAAGGCTCAGAATTCCGAGCCCACCCGCTGGCGGTGATGCAGGGCAGTCTGGAGCGACTGCTGATGCTGACATCTGGTCCGGACTGAAGGACCTGACAACGATTACGGACATGTCGTCTACTGTCACTGCATATGATTCTCTCAACATTGATAGAATGGTGGAGGATTATATGAGTGACCGCATCCAAGTAGGCACGTCACACAGTCCGTACTTATACTGGCAGGAAAAAGAGGCAATTTGGAGGCCCTTGCACAAACTGGCTTTATTCTACCTAAGTTGCCCTCCCACAAGTGTGTACTCCGAAAGAGTGTTTAGTGCCGCCGCTCACCTTGTCAGCAATCGGCGTACGAGGTTACATCCAGAAAATGTGGAGAAGATGATGTTCATTAAAATGAATTATAATCAATTCCTCCGCGGAGACATTGACCAGCAGCAATTGCCTCCACAAAGTACACAGGGAGCTGAGATGGTGGATTCCAGTGGGGACGAATTGATAATCTGTGAGGAGGGGGATGTACACGGTGATATATCGGAGGGTGAAGATGAGGTGGACATCTTGCCTCTGTAGAGCCAGTTTGTGCAAGGAGAGATTAATTGCTTCTTTTTTGGGGGGGGTCCAAACCAACCCGTCATATCAGTCACAGTCGTGTGGCAGACCCTGTCACTGAAATGATGGGTTGGTTAAAGTGTGCATGTCCTGTTTTGTTTATACAACATAAGGGTGGGTGGGAGGGTCCAAGGATAATTCCATCTTGCACCTCTTTTTTCTTTTCTTTTTCTTTGCATCATGTGCTGATTGGGGAGGGTTTTTTGGAAGGGACATCCTGCGTGACACTGCAGTGCCACTCCTAGATGGGCCCGGTGTTTGTGTTGGCCACTAGGGTCGCTAATCTTACTCACACAGCTACCTCATTGCGCCTCTTTTTTTCTTTGCGTCATGTGCTGTTTGGGGAGGGTTTTTTGGAAGGGACATCCTGCGTGACACTGCAGTGCCACTCCTAGATGTGCCCGGTGTTTGTGTCGGCCACTAGGGTCGCTAATCTTACTCACACAGTCAGCTACCTCATTGCGCCTCTTTTTTTCTTTGCGTCATGTGCTGTTTGGGGAGGGTTTTTTGGAAGGGCCATCCTGCGTGACACTGCAGTGCCACTCCTAGATGGGCCCGGTGTTTGTGTCGGCCACTAGGGTCGCTTATCTTACTCACACAGCGACCTCGGTGCAAATTTTAGGACTAAAAATAATATTGTGAGGTGTGATGTGTTCAGAATAGGCTGAAAATGAGTGTAAATTATGTTTTTTGAGGTTAATAATACTTTGGGATCAAAATTACCCCCAAATTCTATGATTTAAGCTGTTTTTTAGGGTTTTTTTAAAAAAACACCCGAATCCAAAACACACCCGAATCCGACAAAAAAAATTCGGTGAGGTTTTGCCAAAACGCGGTCGAACCCAAAACACGGCCGCGGAACCGAACCCAAAACCAAAACACAAAACCCGAAAAATTTCCGGCGCTCATCTCTAGGAATTATACGGCAGGATCACTGGATTTATACACCAGTACCACTGGAATTATACTGCAGGATCATTGGATTTATATGCCAGTACCATTGGAATTATACTGCAGGATCATTGGATTTATATGCCAGTACCATTGGAATTATACGGCAGGATCACTGAAATTATACGCCAGTACCACTGTAATTATACGTCAGGATCACTGGACTTATACGGCAAGATCACTGGATTTATACGGCAGGATCACTGTAATTATACGGCAGGATCACTGGAATTATACGGCAGGATCACTGAATTTATACGGCAGTACCGCTAGACATATACGGCAGTATAAATGGACATATACCATACCTCCCAACTTCTGCGCTGAGGAAAGCCGACCCGAAAAGGGGGCATGGCCTTGATTGTGATGGGCGTGGCCTCGCTTGAGTGGGTGTGGCCTCATCCAAATGGACCATTTTCCTGCCTTTTGGGGGCGCCCCGCTCTACTCCTAGCACTGAATACATGCCGTACGCGTGCGCACAGCATGTATTCAGTGATCACCAGATGCTTTACAGAGCAGAGCAGCGGGTGATCAAAGGCTCTCCCAACTGCCCCCCACTCGAGGGACACTGCTGCCCGCAGGTGGGAAAGCGGAACAGGGTCCGAATAGCGGGACTGTCCCGCAGAAAGTGGGACAGTTGGGAGGTATGCATATACGGCAGTATAATTAGACATATACGGCAGTACCACTGGACATATACAGCACAGGGATACCACCACTGGACTGATGCAGGATAACACAGCACCACTGCAATGGACTGGACTTATACAGCAGCACTGGACATATGGCAGCAGAGGACACCGCCACTGTGACTGGACTGATGCAGCACAAGACACTACCACTGAACGGATGCAGGACAACACAGCACCACTGGACTGGACTTATACAACAGCACTGGACATATGGCAGCAGAGGACACCACCATTGTGACTGGACTGATGCAGCACAAGACACCACCACTGGACTGATGCACCACAACACAGCACCACTGGACTAGACTTATACAGCAGCACTTGATCATATGGCAGCAGAGGACACAACCACTGTGACTGGACTGATGCAGCACAAGACAGTAACACTGAACTGATGCAGGACACTGAGGACGGAGACACGTCTTCTCTCTACACTCTCCAATGCCGAAGCGAAAGTGGCGGCGACGCGCAGCGACTTATATGGAATCCAAACCCTGCGAGAATCCAACAGCGGGATAATGACTTGGATCTGGGCTCGGGTGGTGACGTTCGGGCAGGTTCGGTTCTCTGAGAACTGAACCCGCTCATCTCTACTCAATGCCCTTGCTTGCAACAAATCTATTTACATGCAAGCAAACCTGCTTTTTGTTAAGTTAATGAGAGGTGGCAGAGCCAGGTCTTTACACATTGGAGGAGGATACTATGGGCCTAATTTAGATCTGATCGCTGGGATGCGTTTTTTGCTGCCCTGCGATCAGATAGTCGCCGCCTACAGGGGGAGTGTATTTTAGCTGTGCAATTGTACGATCGCATGTGTAGCTTAGCTGCTTGTGCAGTCTCTGTGCAGCCCAGGACTTACTCTTCCAGTGCGATTGAATCCTGCTGATTGGGGCCAGAGCTGACATCAGACACCCTCCCTGCAAACGCTTGAGCCCGTCTGCGTTTTTCCGGACACTCCCTGAAAACGATCATTTGCCACCCACAAACGGCCTCTTCCTGTCAATCACCTTGCGCATGCCCGTGCGAATAGATCCTTTGCACCATCCCGTCGCTTACCACCGATGCATGTTGTAGCTGTTCGACGCACATGCGCATTGCGGTGCATGTGCATGCGCAGCCCTGATCTGATTGCCTGCTGTGCAAAAACACACAGCAGTGATCAGATCTGAATGACCCCCTATCTTTATATAATGTCTGTGAAAGGCCAATGAACATATGCTGATATTAGATGCCCAGAATGCATGGTGATTTTCTTTTACTTGTGTGTTGTTAAAAATTATTTTGTTATTAAAAATACAGTTAAATTGCATTATTCGTAATTTTCTACATATGAAAGCTGATTAAACATTAACATCTTTAACTGAATAATATCTATATGTTAATAGCAGAAGGACAACTTTTATGAGTGACATATTTCTATAATGCCATAGTCTGAGCACATAATATAATATACATTAAATATAAATTAAGGCTCTTGGTCCATAGATTTGCAGAATTGCATTGGTGTTGTAATTGGTTGCTTCGTTTCGGAGTTATTTGGCAAAACGTCCGCCTGCCATTTACAATGCATCACCATTGTGCTCTGGAAAATGTGACAGTTGGTGAACTCTCCCTGTGCACCTGATGGATGCCCTAGAACATGTGACCTGCTGGGCGGTCTGGAAACTGTGACAGTTATTTGCAGACACCCACTAAGCAGGGGTTTTTGCATTTTCGACTCCTAAGGTGGAAAAATGGGGGAAAATGTTCTGCCCAGTAAAACTGGGGATAACAGCTAGTTACATTTGAATGCAACTCTTTTATTATGCAATTAATTGATGTCAAAAACATTTCTGTGTAGATGGCACTGATCTGAATACAGGTTGAGTCTCCCTTATCCAAAATGCTTGGGACCAGAGGTACTTTGGATATGGGATTTTTCCGTATTTTGGAATAATTGCATACCATAATGAGATATCATGGTGATGGGACCTAAATCTAAGCACAGAATGCATTTATGTTACATATACACCTTATACACACAGCCTGAAGGTCATTTTAGCCAATATTTTTTATAACTTTGTGCATTAAACAAAGTGTGTGTACATTCACACAATTCATTTATGTTTCATATACACCTTATACACACAGCCTGAAGGTCATTTAATACAATATTTTTAATAACTTTGTGTATTAAACAAAGTTTGTGTACATTGAGACATCAAAAAACAAAGGTTTCACTATCTCACTCTCACTCAAAAAAGTCCGTATTTCGGAATATTCCGTATTTCGGAATATATGGATATGGGATACTCAACCTGTATTCGGTTGTCAAAAAAGAATGATATTACCAGGTAGCTAATTCTCAAAGCAGCTGTTGTTAATAAATCATTCCTAAATCTATTTCTATAGTAGGAGCTGCTGCCAATCATATTATATATATATATATATATATATATATAGTTATTACTCTGATTAGCCTAAAAGCCATTATGCATAGAGTAGTTTTGTCTTTTGCCAGTGTAGCATTATATTATTATTATTATTATTATTATTATTATTATTATTATTATTACATGTGGAACTTCACCCTATGCGTGCATTTAGTTTCTTCATCTAATAAAAAACCCCACTGAGAACTGTTCCACTCCAAAGCCTGCATCACCATTCAGGAATTACTGTCCACTTACCATTCTGCTGCCACTGTCTGTGCACTGAAAAGATTACATACAAGTTTCTTTAGTACAAATGTGTTATCTATACAGACTTTAGTAACTGCTGGCAGTGCAGCAATTTACAGACACAGTTACAAGTTATGTTTGTGTGTATAACAATAACAGAAACAGACAAAGGCCCTCATTCCGAGTTGTTCGCTCGTTCTTTTTCATCGCATCGCAGTGAAAATCCGCTTAGTACGCATGCGCAAAGTTCGCACTGCGACTGCGCCAAGTAACTTTACTATGAAGAAAGTATTTTTACTCACGGCTTTTTCTTCGCTCCGGCGATCGTAATGTGATTGACAGGAAATGGGTGTTACTGGGCGGAAACATGGCGTTTCAGGGGCGTGTGGCTGAAAACGCTACCGTTTCCGGAAAAAACGCAGGAGTGGCCGGAGAAACGGTGGGAGTGCCTGGGCGAACGCTGGGTGTGTTTGTGACGTCAACCAGGAACGACAAGCACTGAACTGATCGCACAGGCAGAGTAAGTCTGGAGCTACTCTGAAACTGCTAAGTAGTTAGTAATCGCAATATTGCGAATACATCGGTCGCAATTTTAAGAAGCTAAGATTCACTCCCAGTAGGCGGCGGCTTAGCGTGTGTAACTCTGCTAAATTCGCCTTGCGACCGATCAACTCGGAATGAGGGCCAATACGCAAAGAAAACTGTCAGCAATTCTGTGGTACCTCATACAGGCTCTCTTCCTTATGTCGTTCTAACAAAGTTCTTGTAACATCTGCTGGTCCATGTCATTCAACTTCCTCCTTTTCTTTCGCACAGTTTTGAGTTTCGTTTTAGTGAAAGCAAAAACTGCTTTCTGATAATCTGAGTCATCCCCGCTTGGGTAATATTTGCAAAGAACAGCTGTCTCTCTGTAGACTGCAGAAATGCAATTAAATTGTTCTCTTATGATCGCTATATATATATTGCAGGGAAAGAATATACCTATACATGCATTTGGTAGGGTATTCCATACATCTAAAGAGGATGCGGTCGGGATGCCGGCAGTTGGAATCCCGGTGCCGGAATCCCGACACACGCCCATAATTTTAGGATTAGGCTACAGGGGGGGGGGGGGGGGGGGGGGGGGTAGGAGGTTAGGTTTAGGCTAGTGATGGGCGGGTTCCGATCCTCGGGTTCCGATCCCGCCCGAACTTCACCTTTTTTTCCACAAGTCCGATCCTCCCGCCTTGCTCGGTTAACCCGAGCGCGCCCGAACGTCATCATCCCGCGGTCGGATTCTCGCGAGATTCGTATTCTATATAAGGAGCCGCGCGTCGCCGCCATTTTTCACTCGTGCATTGGAGATGATCGTGAGAGGACGTGGCTGGCGTCCTCTCAGTTTCTATGTTCAGTGGGCTGCAAATATCTGTGCTCAGTGTGCTGCAAATATCTGTGCTCAATGTGCTGCAAGTGCAAATATCTACGTTCTCTGCCTGAAAAACGCTCCATATCTGTGCTCAGTGTGCTGCAAATATCTGTGCTCAGTGTGCTAATTGCTTTATTGTGGGGACTGGGGACCAGCAGTATTATATAGTAGGAGGATAGTGCAGAGTTTTGCTGACCAGTGACCACCAGTATTATACGTTCTCTGCCTGAAAAACGCTCCATATCTGTGCTCAGTGTGCTGCAAATATCTGTGCTCAGTGTGCTAATTGCTTTATTGTGGGGACTGGGGACCAGCAGTATTATAAAGTAGGAGGAGAGTGCAGAGTTTTACTGACCAGTGACCACCAGTATTATACGTTCTCTGCCTGAAAAACGCTCCATATCTGTGCTGCATTGTAGTATATAGTAGGAGGACAGTGCAGAATTTGCTGACCACCAGTATAACTATATATATAGCAGTACGTTACAGTAGTCCACTGCTCTACCTCTGTGTCGTCAAGTATACTATCCCATCCATACCTGTGGTGCATTTCAGTTTTGCACAGTTTGCTGACCACCAGTATATATAATATATAGCAATACGGTACAGAAGGCCACTGCTCTACCTACCTCTGTGTCGTCAAGTATAGTATCCATCCATACCTGTGGTGCATTTCAGTTTTGCAGTTTGCTGACCACCAGTATATATAATATATAGCAGTACGGTACAGTAGGCCACTGCTCTACCTACCTCTGTGTCGTCAAGTATACTATCCATCCATACCTGTGGTGCATTTCAGTTTTGCACAGTTTGCTGACCACCAGTATATATAATATATAGCAATACGGTACAGTAGGCCACTGCTCTACCTACCTCTGTGTCGTCAAGTATACTATCCATCCATACCTGTGGTGCATTTCAGTTTACCACAGTTTGCTGACCACCAATATATATAATATATAGCAGTACGGTACAGTAGGCCACTGCTCTACCTACCTCTGTGTCGTCAAGTATACTATCCATCCATACCTGTGGTGCATTTCAGTTTTGCACAGATTGCTGACCACCAGTATATATAATATATAGCAGTACGGTACAGTAGGCCACTGCTCTACCTACCTCTGTGTCGTCAAGTATACTATCCATCCATACCTGTGGTGCATTTCAGTTTTGCACAGTTTGCTGACCACCAGTATATATAATATATAGCAGTACGGTACAGTAGGCCACTGCTCTACCTACCTCTGTGTCGTCAAGTATACTATCCATCCATACCTGTGGTGCATTTCAGTTTTGCACAGTTTGCTGACCACCAGTATATATAATATAAACCAGTACGGTACAGTAGGCCACTGCTCTACCTACCTCTGTGTCGTCAAGTATACTATCCATCCATACCTGTGGTGCATTTCAGTTTTGCACAATTTCCTGACCACCAGTATATATAATATATAGCAGTACGGTACAGTAGGCCACTGCTCTACCTACCTCTGTGTCATCAAGTATACTATCCATCCATACCTGTGGTGCATTTCAGTTTTGCACAGATTGCTGACCACCAGTATATATAATATATAGCAGTACGGTACAGTAGGCCACTGCTCTACCTACCTCTGTGTCGTCAAGTATACTATCCATCCATACCTGTGGTGCATTTCAGTTTTGCGCAGTTTGCTGACCACCATAATATAAAATATAGCAGTACGGTATAGAAGGAAACTGCTCTACCTACCTCTGTGTCGTCAAGTATAGTATCCATCCATACCTGTGGTGCATTTCAGTTTTGCAGTTTGCTGACCACCAGTATATATAATATATAGCAGTATGGTACAGTAGGCCACTGCTCTACCTACCTCTGTGTCGTCAAGTATACTATCCATCCATACCTGTGGTGCATTTCAGTTTTGCACAGTTTGCTGACCACCAGTATATATAATATATAGAAGTACGGTACAGTAGGCCACTGCTCTACCTACCTCTGTGTCGTCAAGTATACTATCCATCCATACCTGTGGTGCATTTCAGTTTTCCACAGTTTGCTGACCACCAATATATATAATATATAGCAGTACGGTACAGTAGGCCACTGCTCTACCTACCTCTGTGTCGTCAAGTATACTATCCATCCATACCTGTGGTGCATTTCAGTTTTGCACAGATTGCTGACCACCAGTATATATAATATATAGCAGTACGGTACAGTAGGCCACTGCTCTACCTACCTCTGTGTCGTCAAGTATACTATCCATCCATACCTGTGGTGCATTTCAGTTTTGCACAGTTTGCTGACCACCAGTATATATAATATATAGCAGTACGGTACAGTAGGCCACTGCTCTACCTACCTCTGTGTCGTCAAGTATACTATCCATCCATACCTGTGGTGCATTTCAGTTTTGCACAGTTTGCTGACCACCAGTATATATAATATAAACCAGTACGGTACAGTAGGCCACTGCTCTACCTACCTCTGTGTCGTCAAGTATACTATCCATCCATACCTGTGGTGCATTTCAGTTTTGCACAATTTCCTGACCACCAGTATATATAATATATAGCAGTACGGTACAGTAGGCCACTGCTCTACCTACCTCTGTGTCATCAAGTATACTATCCATCCATACCTGTGGTGCATTTCAGTTTTGCACAGTTTGCTGACCACCAGTATATATAATATATAGCAGTACGGTACAGTAGGCCACTGCTCTACCTACCTCTGTGTCGTCAAGTATACTATCCATCCATACCTGTGGTGCATTTCAGTTTTGCACATTTTGCTGACCACCAGTATATATAATATATAGCAGTATGGTACAGTAGGCCACTGCTCTACCTACCTCTGTGTCGTCAAGTATACTATCCATCCATACCTGTGGTGCATTTCAGTTTTGCACAGTTTGCTGACCACCAGTATATATAATATATAGCAGTACGGTACAGTAGGCCACTGCTCTACCTACCTCTGTGTCATCAAGTATACTATCCATCCATACCTGTGCTGCATTTCAGTTTTGCACAGTTTGCTGACCACCAGTATATATAATATATAGCAGTACGGTACAGTAGGCCACTGCTCTACCTACCTATGTGTCGTCAAGTATACTATCCATCCATACCTGTGGTGCATTTCAGTTTTGCACAGTTTGCTGACCACCAGTATATATAATATAAAGCAGTACGGTACAGTAGGCCACTGCTCTACCTACCTCTGTGTCGTCAAGTATACTGTCCATCCATACCTGTGGTGCATTTCAGTTTTGCACAATTTCCTGACCACCAGTATATATAATATATAGCAGTACGGTACAGTAGGCCACTGCTCTACCTACCTCTGTGTCGTCAAGTATACTATCCATCCATACCTGTGGTGCATTTCAGTTTTGCACAGATTGCTGACCACCAGTATATATAATATATAGCAGTACGGTACAGTAGGCCACTGCTCTACCTACCTCTGTGTCGTCAAGTATACTATCCATCCATACCTGTGGTGCATTTCAGTTTTGCACAGTTTGCTGACCACCAGTATATATAATATATAGCAGTACGGTACAGTAGGCCACTGCTCTACCTACCTCTGTGTCGTCAAGTATACTATCCATCCATACCTGTGGTGCATTTCAGTTTTGCAAGTTTGCTGACCACCAGTATATATAATATATAGCAGTACGGTACAGTAGGCCACTGCTCTACCTATCTCTGTGTCGTCAAGTATACTATCCATCCATACCTGTGGTGCATTTCAGTCTTCCACAGTTTGCTGACCACCAGTATATATAATATATAGCAGTACGGTACAGTAGGCCACTGCTCTACCTACATCTGTGCCGTCAAGTATACTATCCATCCATACCTGTGGTGCATTTCAGTTTTGCACAGTTTGCTGACCACCAGTATATATAATATATAGCAGTACTTCCAGAAAATGTGAAGAAGATGATGTTCATCAAAATGAATTATAATCAATTCCTCCGTGGAGAAATTCACCAGCAATTGCCTCCTGAAAGTACACAGGGACCTGAGATGGTGTATACCAGTGGGGACGAATTAATAATCTATGAGGAGGGGGATGAACACAGTGAAAGGGGTGAGGAATCGGAGGAAGAGGAGGAGGTGGACATCTTGCCTCTGTAGAGCCAGTTTGTGCAAGGAGAGATTGATTGCTTCTTTTTTGGTGGGGGCCCAAACCAACCAGTCATTTCAGTCACAGTCGTGTGGCAGACCCTGTCTCTGAAATTATGGGTTTGTTAAAGTGTG
The DNA here is from genome assembly GCF_028390025.1 of Pseudophryne corroboree. Lineage (NCBI taxonomy): Eukaryota > Metazoa > Chordata > Amphibia > Anura > Myobatrachidae > Pseudophryne > Pseudophryne corroboree. The sequence goes on from NC_086449.1 coordinate 97,660,145, forward strand.
CATGTCCTGTTTATACAACATAAGGGTGGGTGGGAGGGCCCAAGGACAATTCCATCTTGCACATCTTTTTTCTTTCATTTTTCTTTGCATCATGTGCTGTTTGGGGACTATTTTTGGAAGTGCCATCCTGTCTGACACTGCAGTGCCACTCCTAGATGGGCCAGGTGTTTGTGTCGGCCACTTGGGTCGCTTAGCTTAGTCACACAGCTACCTCATTGCGCCTCTTTTTTTCTTTGTATCATGTGCTGTTTGGGGACTATTTTTTTGAAGTGCCATCCTGTCTGACACTGCAGTGCCACTCCTAGATGGGCCAGGTGTTTGTGTCGGCCACTTGGGTCGCTTAGCTTAGTCACACAGCTACCTTATTGCGCCTCTTTTTTCTTTGCATCATGTGCTGTTTGGGGACTATTTTTTTGAAGTGCCATCCTGTCTGACACTGCAGTGCCACTCCTAGATGGGCCAAGTGTTTGTGTCGGCCACTTGGGTCGCTTAGCTTAGTCACACAGATACCTCATTACGCCTCTTTTTTTCTTTGCATCATGTGCTGTTTGGGGACTATTTTTTTTAAGTGCCATCCTGTCTGACACTGCAGTGCCACTCCTAGATGGGCCAGGTGTTTGTGTCGGCCACTTGTGTCGCTTAGCTTAGTCACACAGCTACCTCATTGCGCCTCTTTTTTTCTTTGCATCATGTGCTGTTTGGGGACTATTTTTTTAGAAGTGCCATCCTGTCTGACACTGCAGTGCCACTCCTAGATGGGCCAGGTGTTTGTGTCGGCCACTTGTGTAGCTTAGCTTAGTCACACAGCTACCTCATTGCGCCTCTTTTTTTCTTTGCATCATGTGCTGTTTGGGGACTATTTTTTTAGAAGTGCCATCCTGTCTGACACTGCAGTGCCACTCCTAGATGGGCCAGGTGTTTGTGTCGGCCACTTGTGTAGCTTAGCTTAGTCACAGAGCTACCTCATTGCGCCTCTTTTTTTCTTTGCATCATGTGCTGTTTGGGGACTATTTTTTTGAAGTGCCATCCTGTCTGACACTGCAGTGCCACTCCTAGATGGGCCAGGTGTTTGTGTCGGCCACTTGGGTCGCTTAGCTTAGTCACACAGCTACCTCATTGCGCCTCTTTTTTTCTTTGCATCATGTGCTGTTTGGGGACTATTTTTTTGAAGTGCCATCCTGTCTGACACTGCAGTGCCACTCCTAGATGGGTCAGGTGTTTGTGTCGGCCACTTGGGTCGCTTAGCTTAGTCACACAGCTACCTCATTGCGCCTCTTTTTTTCTTTGCATCATGTGCTGTTTGGGGACTATTTTTTTGAAGTGCCATCCTGTCTGACACTGCAGTGCCACTCCTAGATGGGCCAGGTGTTTGTGTCGGCCACTTGGGTCGCTTAGCTTAGTCACACAGCTACCTTATTGCGCCTCTTTTTTCTTTGCATCATGTGCTGTTTGGGGACTATTTTTTTGAAGTGCCATCCTGTCTGACACTGCAGTGCCACTCCTAGATGGGCCAAGTGTTTGTGTCGGCCACTTGGGTCGCTTAGCTTAGTCACACAGATACCTCATTACGCCTCTTTTTTTCTTTGCATCATGTGCTCTTTGGGGACTATTTTTTTTAAGTGCCATCCTGTCTGACACTGCAGTGCCACTCCTAGATGGGCCAGGTGTTTGTGTCGGCCACTTGTGTCGCTTAGCTTAGTCACACAGCTACCTCATTGCGCCTCTTTTTTTCTTTGCATCATGTGCTGTTTGGGGACTATTTTTTTAGAAGTGCCATCCTGTCTGACACTGCAGTGCCACTCCTAGATGGGCCAGGTGTTTGTGTCGGCCACTTGTGTAGCTTAGCTTAGTCACACAGTTACCTCATTGCGCCTCTTTTTTTCTTTGCATCATGTGCTGTTTGGGGACTATTTTTTTAGAAGTGCCATCCTGTCTGACACTGCAGTGCCACTCCTAGATGGGCCAGGTGTTTGTGTCGGCCACTTGTGTAGCTTAGCTTAGTCACACAGCTACCTCATTGCGCCTCTTTTTTTCTTTGCATCATGTGCTGTTTGGGGACTATTTTTTTGAAGTGCCATCCTGTCTGACACTGCAGTGCCACTCCTAGATGGGCCAGGTGTTTGTGTCGGCCACTTGGGTCGCTTAGCTTAGTCACACAGCTACCTCATTGCGCCTCTTTTTTTCTTTGCATCATGTGCTGTTTGGGGACTATTTTTTTGAAGTGCCATCCTGTCTGACACTGCAGTGCCACTCCTAGATGGGCCAGGTGTTTGTGTCGGCCACTTGGGTCGCTTAGCTTAGTCACACAGCTACCTTATTGCGCCTCTTTTTTCTTTGCATCATGTGCTGTTTGGGGACTATTTTCTTGAAGTGCCATCCTGTCTGACACTGCAGTGCCACTCCTAGATGGGCCAAGTGTTTGTGTCGGCCACTTGGGTCGCTTAGCTTAGTCACACAGATACCTCATTACGCCTCTTTTTTTCTTTGCATCATGTGCTGTTTGGGGACTATTTTTCTGAAGTGCCATCCTGTCTGACACTGCAGTGCCACTCCTAGATGGGCCAGGTGTTTGTGTCAGCCACTTGTGTCGCTTAGCTTAGTCACACAGCTACCTCATTGCGCCTCTATTTTTCTTTGCATCATGTGCTGTTTGGGGACTATTTTTTTGAAGTGCCATCCTGTCTGACACTGCAGTGCCACTCCTAGATGGGCCAGGTGTTTGTGTCGGCCACTTGGGTCGCTTAGCTTAGTCACACAGCTACCTCATTGCGCCTCTTTTTTTCTTTGCATCATATGCTGTTTGGGGACTATTTTTTTAGAAGTGCCATCCTGTCTGACACTGCAGTGCCACTCCTAGATGGGCCAGGTGTTTGTGTCGGCCACATGTGTAGCTTAGCTTAGTCACACAGCTACCTCATTGCGCCTCTTTTTTTCTTTGCATCATGTGCTGTTTGGGGACTATTTTTTTGAAGTGCCATCCTGTCTGACACTGCAGTGCCACTCCTAGATGGGCCAAGTGTTTGTGTCGGCCACTTGGGTCGCTTAGCTTAGTCATCCAGCGACCTCGGTGCACATTTTAGGACTAAAAATAATATTGTGAGGTGTGAGGTGTTCAGAATAGACTGAAAATGAGTGGAAATTATGGTTATTGAGGTTAATAATACTACGGGATCAAAATGACCCCCAAATTCTATTATTTAAGCTGTTTTTGAGGGTTTTTTTGTAAAAAAAACACCCAAATCCAAAACACACGCGAATCCGACAAAAAATTTTCAGGGAGGTTTTGCCAAAACGCGTCCGAATCCAAAACACGGGCGCGGAACCGAATCCAAAACCAAAACACAAAACCCGAAACATTTCCGGTGCACATCACTAGTTTAGGCTGCAGAATAGGAGGGTTAGGGGGCATTGGAGGAAGGTAAGTATACTTACCTAGTCCATGTAAGGATTTTCGCCATTGGGATGCTGCTGTCAGTCTTATGACTGCCGCCATCCCGACCCCCGGCATTATAATACCCAACTAGTGTGAGTGGGTTAACTTCTAGTCAAACTGTATATGGCCAGCTGAAGCATGTGACTGTGTGTTACACCATACTTGCCTACATTGTAAGTCTCCTCTCTGGGAGAAGCCCGGAGAGAAGACGCTGCAGTAGTCTTCGGGGGGGCGGGGTTGGATGGTGACACCACCAAGCCCCGGCCCCGCTTCGGCAAATGCCGCGATTCGTGGGTCCGCGGGAAGGGGGCGGAGCTAAAATGACACAATTTGCATCATTTTAACCCCTTCCCCACCCGACGGACCCGCAAAAACGGGAGATTATCTCTCCATCCTGCTCGCATCACAAAGGTGCGAGCAGGATGCGGGAGACCTGCCCACTCTTCCGGGGGTGCGGGGGGCTACCCCAAAAAACGGGAGCCTCCTGCAGCTTCCGGGAGAGTAGGTAAGTATGTGTTACACACACACCATGTGGATCCAGTCCCGGCTGGCTCTGACTCTCAGCATTCAATCAATTATGCTGTGAGGAGGCATAGCTGTGCTGGGATGCTCCTGGACCATTGCTGTGCCTCCTCCAAGCATCAGTGAGGACAGAGAGACGGAGAAGGCATGGGGAAGCTGTGGGCAGTGTAGCTGGGTGTAGCGGGTCTGAAGCAGCTGGGCCCACTGCACCTACTATAGCTATGAATTTGGTTGTGTGACAGAGTGCACAAGAAGACGACAAGGCCATGTCACATTGATGGCTTGTTCAGCACTTCAGACATACTGGGCTGGTCCTAGCCCTCTCTCTCTCCCCTAATAATACCTTATCACTAATGCACTCACCTGCCACTGGTGCACAGAACAATGAACATGCGTCACTCAAAAACATCACTCAGGGACACATATCTCCCAACTGTTCATGAATCAGTACAAAAGTTCTGACAATTTGGACTGTGCCAGCTAAATGGGGACAGCTGGGAGATACGAGTTACCTAATATACAGATGGCATAATGGTTTTGGATTGGTTCAACACTACTTAGTATCAAGCAAATGCATGAGGTAACATAGTTAATGATGTTGAAAAGAGACAAAATGGCCATCGGGTTCAACCTCTATTCTGTATTAAGCTGTGCACATTATAATGTACCTGCTGAAGTAATGGTTTAGTACCAATTACAATAATAATAATTTTATTTATATAGTGCTCTTTCCCCAATAGGACTCAAGGTGCTTAACAGATACATAGCATAATATACAGTAGTACAGAAAATAATGAAGTACAGAACAGCTTTTTATAAAATACAGAAGCATGTAGATACTAAAAGGACATTATGGGAATGCTTGAGTAAACAGGAAAGTCTTGAGACTACTTTTGAAGGATTCTATAGTTGGGGCCTCTCGCACTGTGCGGGGAAGTGAGTTCCATAGAGTCGGAGCCGCATGACTAAAGGCTCGATCCCCAGATGAATTACGGGAGATTCTAGGTACTGCTAAAAGTCCTTCATCTATAGATCGCAGTAATTGAGTGGGGCAGTATGGGATCAGAAGCTGCTTCAGGTACCTTGGGCCCTGGTCATGTAGTGCTTTGAAACTCAGTAAGCCAATCTTGAAGATGATTCGCCATCTTCCAGGCAGCCAGTGAAGGGAGTAGAGGATGGGTGCTATGTGACTAGAGCAGGACTGGTTGGTTAACAGCCTGGCAGCTGTGTTTTGCACCAGTTGTAAGCAGTGCAATTCTTTTGCTGGGAGACCAAGGTAGAGGGCATTACAGTAGTCTAATCGAGATGATGCAAATGCATGTATGACTTTTGGTAGATCATCTGAGGGAATTAAGTGCTTGATTCTGGCTATGTTCCTCAGGTGAAAGAATGAGGATTTGATTGTGGCTGATATCTGATGTTTAAGTGTCAAGCCACCATCCAGGACAACGCCAAGATTCCGCACATGATCAGTGGTTTCTAATTCTGAATCCCAGAGTGTAAGTCCAGTAGGTTGGCTATGCTGCAGTCTTGTCCTTTGATGTTGCGGTCCTATCATAAGAACCTCTGTTTTATCCGGGTTCAATCGCAGCCAACTGGCACTCATCCACTCCTGGAGCTCAGCTAGAAAGCCATTTAGGGTTGCTATTGGGTTATCAGTGCCCAGAGCAAAGGACAAGTAGAGTTGTTTATCATCTGCATAGCAGTGGTAGACCAGGCCATGGCACCTGATTATTTCACCCAGCGGGAGCATGTATACTGCAAAAAGCATGGGGGATAGTATAGAACCTTGTGGGACAACACATGGCAATGGCACTGATGGTGATGAGTATACTCCAGATGATACTCTCTGTGACCTGCCTGTGAGAAATGACTTGAACCAGCTTAGGACTGTGCCATCCAGTCCACAAAAATGTATCAGTCGCTCAATCAGAAGCCCATGGTCCACGGTATTAAATGCTGCAGAGAGAGCCAGAAGGATTAATATTGAACAGCCACCTCTGTCTCTTGCCATCAGAAGATCATTTAACACACACACCAGGGCTGTTTCAGTGCTATGTCTTCTCCATAATCCTGATTGGAATGGATCATAAATATCATGGGTTGTCAGGCGGGTGTCCAGTTGTTTTGCACCCGGTTTCTCAATAACCTTTCCTAGAAAAGAAAGGTTTGATACCGGTCTGTAGTTGGTCATGCAGTCGGGATCTAAATTAGGTTTTTTAACCTCTATACTATAATTCGTATCACACCCAGATATTTAATGTCAATATATTAAATGCTATAGCCTTGGATACCTTTTTTAGTTAGAAATTTGTCCAATCCGTTTCTAAATGCATTTACAGAGTCCACCATTATCAGGTATGGATGGTATTGCAGATGCACCTGTGCCTTGTGAAAAGCACATAATCACATCACCTCTGTCAAAGAACACTGCTTCATCTTTACAGTATCATTTCTGCAACAACTGGTAAGAGAAGAAGGCACCTGTTTTGGGTAGAACACATTTTGGGGCTCACATAGCACAGAACACACTAGGGCTCAACTATATAGTAAATAATATCCATCATGAGCAGTGGGAGTGGGCACTCAACCCGGCACCCGCTGTAACATTGGAGAGTAGAGGGAAAGTGCCAGAACAGGGTAAGTATAATGGATGAGGGCAGGACTGAGGTGACCTGGCATATGCCAAGTTCAAAATATTAGAAAATTAATAATGTATTTAAGTGCAAATGTGCAAAAAAACCATAGCAACCATACAGGCAGTTGATTGGATTGTTTAACTTGCATATGCATCAGACAAAAGCTCATTCCTGATTTGATATGTATCTGGGTAAATATATACCTGAACGTATTGTTAATAAATGATGGTAAAATGAGCAGTGTTAGATTAGTGTCACACCATCGCCTGACCGCTGCTAGCACTGCAGATTAAATGCACCACTTGCAAGATTCAGATCACATTGCTCATTAGAACAAATATATATATTGATAAGGTTGACTCATTATAATGCCGCCGCTGGCACCGGGCCCCTTCATAGTGGCGGGCCTCGGTGGAATGCACCGCTTACACCTCAACTAGTTCCGCCACTATGCCCAGTAGCTATGGTGGCAAATCCCGGGATCGGGATTGGCGGGATCTCTGGATTTAGGGCCAAAAATGGCCGGGATTCAATCCCGGGATTGGAAGCTCCAATCCTGGGGATTGAGGGATCAGCGTTGAGCGTCCACGGGATGCTCAGACGCTGCCCGGCTTCCTTCTTCCGGCTCCCCAGCGCAGCGTGAGAGGTCACGCTGCACCATCAGCTGCTGCAGGCAGCCACCAGGAGAGATCAGAGGTTGTTCCTCACCCGCCCGCCCCCGGTATATGGTGAGTTATGTGTGTGGGGCGGGGTGGTGCGAGGGGGCGGCCACATAGCTAAAAGCCAATCCCGGGAATCCCGGGATTGCCCATTTTTCAATCCCGATAACCGGGATTGAAAAAATGGCAGAGGATTGGCTTTCCAAACAGTAGCCATTACACATCGCATTCACATCAGTACTATGCTGATGTTATACAGCCAGACAGAGATCACTGGAGGGGTAAGTCAATGTAACACCTCGCTAGGGACATAGAGGGCTATCTACTAAGCCTTGGAGAGAGATAAAGTACCAGCCAAACAGCTCCTGTCATTTCCAAACACAACCTGTAAACAAGGCAGTTAGGAGCTGATTGGCTGGTACTTTATCTCTCTCCAAGACATCATAGACTCCTTAACACTTTGGTACTTTAAGGCATCCTGTATTCCTGTGATAAGCAGTGATGTAGGATGTCTCTGAGAGCAGAGATAAGTCAAATGTTAATATATCTCCCCCTTAAGGGCCCTACACACTGGCCGACATCAGTCAAAGATATAAACGATCTCGTTAATAAATGAACGAGATACCGTTCATATCTTTGAGTGTGGAGGCTCCAGCGATGAACGATGCGCGGCCCCGCGCTCATTCATCGCTGGTCCCTCGTCGGCTGTACATGCAGGCCAATATGGACGATCTCGTCCATATTTGCTTGCACTTCAATGCAGCCGGGTGATGGGGGGAGTGAAGAAACTTCACTCCCCCAGTCACTGCCCCTCTGCCGCCGGGTCGGCCGTATCCGCCGTCGGGCAGCTTGGCGGCGGATCGGCCAATGTGTAGGGCCCTTTAGGCTCTGAGGGGCTGATAGGTTGGACACATCTTCATTAAAGGATGCAGGCAGTGAGTTTTCTGATACTGCACATGGGCAGTGGTGATGTCACTCATTCTTGTGTATTGACGATTGTTTCTGAGCTGGACAGATCAGTGCTTGTTCTCACTTTGGGGGAAATTTACTAAGCTCCCGATTTTGACCGAGATGCCGTTTTTTCATCAAAGTGTCATCTCGGTAATTTACTAAGCACTAATCACGGCAGTGATGAGGGCATTCGTAATTTTTTGCAAGTTCAGGTAAAAAATTACGAATGAATACACCATCGGTCAAAACGCGGCTGTTTAAGTATGAATCTCGGTCATTTACTAAGAAGTGCAAAGCAAAAAACAAACAAACACTGCCGTGAAAACTTACAACTCGTAAAAAAGTGCTAAAAAAAAACAGACCTACTTTTTTTTTCCGTGATTGGATAGGCATGCAGGGATCCATGAGATCCGTGCATGTATATCAGTGGGAAGGGGTGGGAAAGTTGTTATTTTATTTAAAAAAATTGCGTGGGGTCCCCCCTCCTAAGCATAACCAGCCTCGGGCTCTTTGAGCCGATCCTGGTTGCAGAAATATGGGGAAAAAATTGACAGGGGTTCCCCCATATTTAAGCAACCAGCATCGGGCTCTGCGCCTGGTCCTGGTTCCAAAAATACGGGGGACAAAAAGAGTAGGGGTCCCCCGTATTTTTAAAACCAGCACCGGGCTCCACTAGCTGGACAGATAATGCCACAGCCGGGGGTCACTTTGATATAGTGCCCTGCGGCCGTGGCATCAAAAATCCAACTAGTCACCCCTGGCCGGGGTACCCTGGGGGAGTGGGGACCCCTTCAATCAAGGGGTCCCCCCCCCAGCCACCCAAGGGCCAGGGGTGAAGCCCGAGGCTGTCCCCCCCCATCCAATGGGCTGCGGATGGGGAGGCTGATAGCCTTTGTTGTAAAAGAAAAGATATTGTTTTTAGTAGCAGTACTACAAGGCCCAGCAAGCCTCCCCCGCATGCTGGTACTTGGAGAACCACAAGTACCAGCATGCGGCGGAAAAACGGGCCCGCTGGTACCTGTAGTACTACTACTAAAAAAATACCCAAAAAAAAGACAAGACACACACACCGTGAAAGTATAATTTTATTACATACATACACACATACATACATACTTACCTTAAGTTCCCACGCAGGTCGGTCCTCTTCTCCAGTAGAATCCAAGGGGTACCTGTTGAAGAAATTATACTCACGAGATCCAGGGGTCCAGGCTCCTCGGGAAATCCAGGGGTAATCCACGTACTTGACAAAAAAAAAAAAACGGTGTCCCGACCACGAACTGAAAGGGGACCCATGTTTGCACATGGGTCACCTTTCCACGAATGCCAGAAACCCACTTTGACTTCTGTCTAAGTGGGTTTCTGCAGCCAATCAGGGAGCGCCACGTTGTAGCACTCTCCTGATCAGCTGTGTGCTCTTGTCCTCACTGACAGGCAGCACACGGCAGTGTTACAATGTAGCGCCTATGCGCTACATTGTAACCAATGATGGGAACTTTCTGCCCTGCGGTTGACCTAAAGTGACGTCACCGCTGAGCTGAAAGTTCCCATCATTGGTTACAATGTAGCGCATAGGCGCTACATTGTAACACTGCCGTGTGCTGCCTGTCAGTGAGGACAGGACCACACAGCTGATCAGGAGAGTGCTACAACGTGGCGCTCCCTGATTGGCTGAAGAAACCCACTTAGACAGAAGTCAAAGTGGGTTTCTGGCATTCGTGGAAAGGTGACCCATGTGCAAACATGGGTCCCCTTTCAGTTCGTGGTCGGGACACCGTTTTGTTTTTTTTTGTCAAGTACGTGGATTACCCCTGGATTTCCCGAGGAGCCTGGACCCCTGGATCTCGTGAGTATAATTTCTTCAACAGGTACCCCTTGGATTCTACTGGAGAAGAGGACCGACCTGCGTGGGAACTTAAGGTAAGTATGTATGTATGTGTGTATGTATGTAATAAAATTATACTTTCACGGTGTGTGTGTCTTGTATTTTTTTGGGTATTTTTTTAGTAGTAGTACTACAGGTACCAGCGGGCCCGTTTTTCCGTCGCATGCTGGTACTTGTGGTTCTCCAAGTACCAGCATGCGGGGGAGGCTTGCTGGGCCTTGTAGTACTGCTACTAAAAACAATATCTTTTCTTTTACAACAAAGGCTATCAGCCTCCCCATCCGCAGCCCATTGGATGGGGGGGGGGACAGCCTCGGGCTTCACCCCTGGCCCTTGGGTGGCTGGGGGGGGGGACCCCTTGATTGAAGGGGTCCCCACTCCCCCAGGGTACCCCGGCCAGGAGTGACTAGTTGGATTTTTGATGCCACGGCCGCAGGGCACTATATAAAAGTGACCCCCGGCTGTGGCATTATCTGTCCAGCTAGTGGAGCCCGGTGCTGGTTTTAAAAATACGGGGGACCCCTACTCTTTTTGTCCCCCGTATTTTTGGGACCAGGACCAGGCGCAGAGCCCGATGCTGGTTGCTTAAATATGGGGGAACCCCTGTCATTTTTTTCCCCATATTTTTGCAACCAGGATCGGCTCAAAGAGCCCGAGGCTGGTTATGCTTAGGAGGGGGGACCCCACGCATTTTTTTAAATTATTTTACAGTGTTTAATTAAAAAAAAATAAAAAAATAAACCCCAGCACGGATCACACAGATCCGGCCGAGATTGATTGTAAAAAAAGTCGGCAGTGTTTTGCTAATCACTGCCGTAAAAATAGGTAAAAAAACCACGAATGACATCGACATCGGAACAAAAGAAAAACCCGAATACGACAGCTTAGTAAATCCATCGTAATCAATTCAAAAAGTTGCAATTTTACACTGTCGATGTCATTCGTGATTGAACTTGGACATGAATTTGGAAAATACGAATCTTAGTAAATGTACCCCTTTGAGTGAAATGGGCTGAAACTGGGCAGCAACACGCAAGAGACCTGTCATGTGGGAGTGCATGGGAGTAGCTAAAGTTCCTTGACATTCTGAGCTGCATTCACATGATAATAGCGAAATCTCCTGGATGATCAGAGGAGCCGACTGAGGGAGAGACACAGGAGGAAATTTACTAAGCTCCCGATTTTGACCGAGATGCCGTTTTTTCATCAAAGTGTCATCTCGGTAATTTACTAAGCACTAATCACGGCAGTGATGAGGGCATTCGTAATTTTTTGCAAGTTCAGGTAAAAAATTACGAATGAATACACCATCGGTCAAAACGCGGCTGTTTAAGTATGAATCTCGGTCATTTACTAAGAAGTGCAAAGCAAAAAAAGAACAAACACTGCCGTGAAAAATTACAACTCGTAAAAAAGTGCTAAAAAAAAACAGACCTGCTTTTTTTATTCGTGATTGGATAGGCATGCACGGATCCATGAGATCCGTGCATGTATATCAGTGGGAAGGGGTGGGAAAGTGCTTATTTTTTCAAAAAAAATTGCGTGGGGTCCCCCCTCCTAAGCATAACCAGCCTCGGGCTCTTTGAGCCGATCCTGGTTGCAGAAATATGGGGAAAAAAATGACAGGGGTTCCCCCATATTTAAGCAACCAGCATCGGGCTCTGCGCCTGGTCCTGGTCCCAAAAATACGGGGGACAAAAAGAGTAGGGGTCCCCCGTATTTTTAAAACCAGCACCGGGCTCCACTAGCTGGACAGATAATGCCACAGCCGGGGGTCACTTTTATATAGTGCCCTGCGGCCGTGGCATCAAAAATCCAACTAGTCACCCCTGGCCGGGGTACCCTGGGGGAGTGGGGACCCCTTCAATCAAGGGGTCCCCCCCCCCAGCCACCCAAGGGCCAGGGGTGAAGCCCGAGGCTGTCCCCCCCCATCCAATGGGCTGCGGATGGGGAGGCTGATAGCCTTTGTTGTAAAAGAAAAGATATTGTTTTTAGTAGCAGTACTACAAGGCCCAGCAAGCCTCCCCCGCATGCTGGTACTTGGAGAACCACAAGTACCAGCATGCGACGGAAAAACGGGCCCGCTGGTACCTGTAGTACTACTACTAAAAAAATACCCAAAAAAAGACAAGACACACACACCGTGAAAGTATAATTTTATTACATACATACACACATACATACATACTTACCTTAAGTTCCCACGCAGGTCGGTCCTCTTCTCCAGTAGAATCCAAGGGGTACCTGTTGAAGAAATTATACTCACGAGATCCAGGGGTCCAGGCTCCTCGGGAAATCCAGGGGTAATCCACGTACTTGACAAAAAAAACAAAACGGTGTCCCGACCACGAACTGAAAGGGGACCCATGTTTGCACATGGGTCACCTTTCCACGAATGCCAGAAAGCCACTCTGACTTCTGTCTAAGTGGGTTTCATCAGCCAATCAGGGAGCGCCACGTTGTAGCACTCTCCTGATCAGCTGTGTGGTCCTGTCCTCACTGACAGGCAGCTCACGGCAGTGTTACAATGTAGCGCCTATGCGCTACATTGTAACCAATGATGGGAACTTTCTGCCCTGCGGTTGACCTAAAGTGACGTCACCGCTGAGCAGAAAGTTCCCATCATTGGTTACAATGTAGCGCATAGGCGCTACATTGTAACACTGCCGTGTGCTGCCTGTCACTCAGTACAGGAGCACACAGCCGATCAGGAGAGTGCTACAACGTGGCACTCCCTGATTGGCTGAAGAAACCCACTTAGACATCAGTCAGAGTGGGTTTCTGGCATTCGTGGAAAGGAGTCCCATGTGAAAACATGGGGCCCCTTTCAGTTCGTGGCTCGGCTTTCCGTTTTCTTATTTTATGCAAGTACGTGGATTACCCCTGGATTTCCCGGGGAGCCTGGACCCCTGGATCTCGTGAGTATAATTTCTTCAACAGGTACCCCTTGGATTCTACTGGAGAAGAGGACCGACCTGCGTGGGAACTTAAGGTAAGTATGTATGTATGTGTGTATGTATGTAATAAAATTATACTTTCACGGTGTGTGTGTGTCTTGTCTTTTTTTGGGTATTTTTTTAGTAGTAGTACTACATGTACCAGCGGGCCCGTTTTTCCGTCGCATGCTGGTACTTGTGGTTCTCCAAGTACCAGCATGCGGGGGAGGCTTGCTGGGACTTGTAGTACTGCTACTAAAAACAATATCTTTTCTTTTACAACAAAGGCTATCAGCCTCCCCATCCGCAGCCCATTGGATGGGGGGGGACAGCCTCGGGCTTCACCCCTGGCCCTTGGGTGGCTGGGGGGGGGGGGGACCCCTTGATTGAAGGGGTCCCCACTCCCCCAGGGTACCCCGGCCAGGGGTGACTAGTTGGATTTTTGATGCCACGGCCGCAGGGCACTATATAAAAGTGACCCCCGGCTGTGGCATTATCTGTCCAGCTAGTGGAGCCCGGTGCTGGTTTTAAAAATACGGGGGACCCCTACTCTTTTTGTCCCCCGTATTTTTGGGACCAGGACCAGGCGCAGAGCCCGATGCTGGTTGCTTAAATATGGGGAAACCCCTGTCATTTTTTTCCCCATATTTTTGCAACCAGGATCGGCTCAAAGAGCCCGAGGCTGGTTATGCTTAGGAGGGGGGACCCCACGCATTTTTTTTAATGATTTTACAGTGTTTAATTTAAAAAAAAAAAAAAACCCCAGCACGGATCACACAGATCCGGCCGAGATTGATTGTAAAAAAAGTCGGCAGTGTTTTGCTAATCACTGCCGTAAAAATAGGTAAAAAACCACGAATGACATCGACATCGGAACAAAAGAAAAACCCGAATACGACAGCTTAGTAAATCCATCGTAATCAATTCAAAAAGTTGCAATTTTACACTGTCGATGTCATTCGTGATTGAACTTGGACATGATTCTGGAAAATACGAATCTTAGTAAATTTACCCCACAGAGTGTCAGCACTAGGCTGATGCTTTGTGCCTTCTAGCGGGGCTCACCGGAGGGTTTTTTTTTCACTCCCCCACTCCGGCAGACAAGATGTTAATACATCTTGTCAGTGTAGCATCCTGCTTTGCCTCGGTAAATAGGCGAAGCAGAAAGCATTACACCCGAACCAATCTTGCGGGAAAAATACATATACTTCAAGGTTTGTTTGAGACAGGTCAGTCCATGGACAACCCAGGAAGAAGACTGTTACTGGTTAGTTCCAAGCTCTCAGGAAATGCTGTGTGAATAGGAGGGGACCAACATGGAGCAACATCTTTACTCGAACCATAGATGGAATCTATATTCTATTGTTCGTATCTATTTGCACAGCATGTCTTATCTGTTTAATTAAAGGTGACATACTGCATTCATATTGCAGTGTGTGGTAGATTACAATAAACACCTACAGTATGTAATGAAGATTATCTGACTAGAGGGGAGATGTAGCATGCCTTGGAAAGAGATAAAGTGTTGAAGTTGCCCAAAGCATCCAATCAGCTTTAGTTATTTATGTAGCATAGTATTTGAAATGACAGTTCCAAGTTGATTGGTTGCTACTGGAACTTCTTCACTTTATCTTTCTCCAAGGCAAGATAAAGCTTCCCTTAGGTGTGAATACTTACCATGTGGATGAAGCGATAGTACAGTGTTCACCATTCAGCTCAGGGCGATTAGCCAATTTAAACCACAATATTTCCACAGATACTCAATTATCAATCCTACTACTGTTAATTTCAGCCCAATAGCACCCACTACAAACATGATAGCGGGAAATTTAAGTTAGCAATGTACTGTAGAGCAAATGACTCCTCACTCCAGTCTGCTTTGTCAGCTGGCTTCTTTATTCCGTCACAGGTGCATGGTGGCACAACATTTGAAAACACTCAATGGCCTACTAAAACTAACCCACCGGCCCTAGCTATTGTTCGGCTGCTATTCAGCATTGGAAGCCCCTCCCACTGAATCCCACAGCGCTTCTAGCCCCTCCACACATCCCAAACCAATAACACCCATGAGGGAGAGGGGCTGACTTACATTTGAAGCGGTTCTTCCAGCTCTTCAGCCGCCTCTCCCTCGTCTGCGCAGCGCTGGCCGTCTTGGCTCCCCCCTCTCCCTCCTCCCGAGTGCCCAGCTTGGGGGGCAGGGTTTCGCGGAATGACGCGATTGCGTTGTGACGTCACGAGGCAAACACGTCATTCCACGAAATCCCCCCCCCCCCCCGAGCTGGGCACTCGGGAGGAGAGGGGAGGGGGGTTTGAAAGTGCTCAGGAAGTGCCGCGGCGGGCGCCCTGTGCGGTTGCACGGCTCGCCCGCCGCAAGAAATGGCAATGCCTGTGCACAACACATTACGGTCCCCATTTATCAATGAGTTTTATTACCTGCACTGACCCCAACCCAAACTTGGTGTAGAGAGGTCCAGACTGTAATGACTGATGATGGTGAAGTAACGATGGCCAGAAGAAGTCTGCAGGATAGCGAGGGTTGCAAAAGATCAGGTAAAGAAAAGTGAGGCCACATTAATAGAGACAGTCTGTGGAGTATATTATATATGCTTTCAGTTGTGCTAGTGCTGAGAAAGGAAGGTCCTACCTGGAGAATCAAATGACCTAACGGTGTGAAAGAAGGGTGAGTCCTACTCTACAAACTAAAGTTTATGCCTGCTTGGAATCCCACTGTCACCATTTTAAATATGAATGTTAAGTGTAGATTTTTCCTAAATGTTAACAGCTGGTTTATCTATGCTCCGCAAGATTCCCTATCATTTACCCCACAGGAGCTACTATAACTAGAGCAGTGGTTCTGAAACATGGTCTAAGGCCCCAGTACTGATTTTAAGGATATATCCATGCTTAGACACAGGTGACTTAATTAGTACCGCAGACAGTTTGATTATACCATCTATGCACAAGTAGAGATAACCCTAAAACTGGACTGTTGAGGTGGCTTGAGTACCATGTTTGGGAACCACTGAACTAAGGGCATAGAGACACAGATCTGACCAGCAGTACCTTGAGGATTTGTGCAGGATGCTGACATCTGACTTTGTGGGACTTGGGCATGCTGTCAGGATACTGTATTCCTATCTGCAGCATTCACCTGGGAGTGCATTTCATCAGGCCCGGCATTAATGGTGGTAAGACATCAAAGACCTAATGCTACATGGCAGCAGAGTTTTCCCCTCTCCTACAGACTTTAGCTACACCTACCCAAACATGTCTTGCCACCGGTACAAATTAATAAGGTGGAGAGTTTGACTTGGGCTGTACACTTGTCACACCACAATGCAGGTGTCCTAAGGCAAGCTCAGGGAGGACAGAAACATCCCGTGGAACCAGGATGGAACTCCCAGAGGATATGGAGATGCCTGCCCCTGGGCTGCAAGCTCTGAAGTGGCACCTGCATGTACAACAGCACCTGTGTGGTTCACAGCAGGATCCAAGTGTGACCTCTGCTCTTCCAATGGATCTCTGTGGTGCACCTGCAGCTGCAAAGTTAATCAGCTCTGTTCCAGGAACCCTGTTTACACCTGCAATAGAGGACAAAGTGGCTCCCGTCTGGTACCATGCAGCAAGTTATGGTGCACCCACCGCTGCTGCTGGACTGTGAGATGGGACCTGTCGGTGAATGCTGATTCTGCATGCTGCAGATGGCTGAATCTTGTGAGTCTGACCCACCAGCCTTGTTCACACAGTGTAGCTGGAGACTGCCAATTCACTTCGGGCTCCGGGCCCTGTATGCCGGCTGAGAGCGCTATCTATATAATTCTGTAAGTCATGTGACAACACACACACACACTATGTTTGTTTTCCATTTTTTAATGGGGGGGTGCGTCACCAAACTCCATCTTGCCTCTGGGCGACTGGGATGAATTTACGCCCCCATGTGGAGCAGCTAAAAGACAGAAACTGACTCGAATAAGCAATGTTTTCACTTTTCAAGGACAAAACAGTAATATTGATTAATGGGTTATGATTATATAACCATTTTCCTTTTAGTGATTCCAGACAATACTCAATATTCATTTATGTCAAATACAAGTTGGGGGAAGACCTTGGGACATAGGATTTCCTTTTCAAATGTGCTACAAAGGGTGTGTTAGGAACAAAATAGGATGGATATTATTTTAAATGAAAAAAAACAACATTTTATTCCTGTTAATATAGAATTACACGATTCATCATCAAATTTTATATAATTATTATTGCTTACACATACTAACCAACACTGGGGCAATAAGCTGATCGTGACCATGGCCACACGGAGGAGGTGGCATGTCTGTGTCACAAAAGGGGCATGTCTAGCACTGAAAAGTGCCAGGATGCTCCTTTTCAATCTGTAGTTACCCTCCGACTTCCCTTACTATACTGTACACAGGGGCCCTCATTCCGAGTTGATCGGTCGCAAGGCGATTTTAGCAGAGTTACACACGCTAAGCCGCCGCCTACTGGGAGTGAATCTTAGCTTCTTAAAATTGCGACCGATGTATTCGCAATATTGCGATTACTAACTACTTAGCAGTTTCAGAGTAGCTCCAGACTTACTCTGCCTGTGCGATCAGTTCAGTGCTTGTCGTTCCTGGTTGACGTCACAAACACACCCAGCGTTCGCCCAGGCACTCCCACCGTTTCCCCGGCCACTCCTGCGTTTTTTCCGGAAACGGTAGCGTTTTCAGCCACACGCCCCTGAAACGCCGTGTTTCCGCCCAGTAACACCCATTTCCTGTCAATCACATTACGATCGCCGGAGCGAAGAAAAAGCCGTGAGTAAAAATACTTTCATCATAGTAAAGTTACTTGGCGCAGTCGCAGTGCGAACATTGCGCATGCGTACTAAGCGGATTTTCACTGCGATGCGATGAAAAATACCGAGCGAACAACTCGGAATGAGGGCCAGGATGTAGTCAGGGTTGGACTGGCCCACAGGGTAACAGGGGAAACCACCGGTGGGCCCCACTGGCCCTCCTCCTCCTCTAGGGATCAGGGTCCAGACTCTATCCTAGTGCACTTATAATTTATTTTTCACCTTCAACTTCAGTTCTTCAAAAATTAATTTCTTGGATATCACTCTGGAGATAGTGGATAATTGTATTCACATTTCCAATTATATAAAGGAAGTTGGTCATAATTCTTATTTGAATTATAGAAGTGCGCATCACCAGTCTTGGAAAAATAACATTCCTAAAGGTCAATTATTGCGTATTAAACGAAACTGTTCCACCACCCAAACATTTGAAACACAAGCTGCAAGGTTAATGGAATCCTTTAATGATACAGACTATCCGCAACATGTATTGGATAAAGCAATATCAGAAGTAGATATAATAGAAAGACATACGCTCTTTCATCCGAAATCCAAAATTCTTTCTGACAAAAAAGAATTAGCTTTTATATCCAAATTTAATAGTAGAACTAATCAAATAAAAAATACAATTAAACAGAACTACCATATGCTTTTAAGTGACCCAATTCTATGCAATATTCTCCCGACACAACCAGAATTTATTTTTAAAAAGAATAAATCTTTAAAAACTATATTGGCACCCAGTCAATTAAAAAATCAGCCATCAAACACAGACAAGAAATCCGAATAGGGCTGGCTGTCAACAAAACCGAAAGGTTTTTATAAGTGTGGTGCCAATAAGTGTACTACCTGCCTATACGTATGTAATAAAACTAAAATGATAAATTTAGCTTTAGAAAAGAGATGTATAAGTACCTCTAGTTTTATTAACTGCAACACATCATGGGTCATATACTTACTCAAATGTGGATGTAATTTGAAATATGTCGGCAGAACGACTCGAGCTCTAAAATTAAGATTTATGGAACATCGTAGAAATATTGCAAATGGGCTAACGAAACATAGCCTGTTGAGACATTTTTTACATCATCATAATAAAGATCCCAATTCCTTACGATTAGTTGGACTAGAACATATTACACCCACATGCCGAGGGGGAGATAGATACACCCGATTATGTCGACAAGAAATTTTCTGGACTTTCCAGTTGAATTCCTTATATCCAAGTGGCTTAAATGAGGCATTAGAACTAAATGCAGTATTATAATATTTTCCGATAGGTATATATATATGAACCATTGGTCATCTACTTCCATACAGTACACTATGATGTAATGAATGGGGGTATAATAGGATACATTGGCAATTATGGTATAAGACCACAAGATGTCACCAAAGAGCCAAAATATTGGACTGCATTTACCCTTTTTTTATATATGTTTTCTGCCTATATATATAATCATGAATTTATGACATTCTCAATGAATTTGTGTAACATATTTATATGTGATCTCTGAAAATAACTTTTATACCCATTCTATATATAGGATATGGACATAGAGTTCACTGGAATGAAATGTATTTATAGTTATAAAGTACCAATATCTAAGTGGGATTTTTTTTAACTATGACCATTAGAAGTAGATTCTATTAAATAGATACTAAAAACGAGGCTTAGATTGGGAAAATAATATGTCCATAGAACTAAGGGCAAATGTGCCCTTCTTGTATGTCTGATCACGTGACCTAACTCATTACCAACTAAGGGCGCTATGCATTTCCGGAGGTCCGCGTCGATGAGGATGTCCGGTCATGTGATCAGGACCTCGGCACACGAAGAACAGGATATGACGCAATTGCAGTAACTAGAGCCAATCACGTGGATGGAAGTCAGGTCACGTGATCGGCGTTACTATAACAAGTAGCCTATGAGTCACTGGTATGCGTTACAGAGACAGGAAGTGCATCCATGCGGTCATGTGACTGGCGGTTCGATTCAGGAAGTGCCATTACAATCTTATGTTACGAATTTATTAAATAAATATCAAAAGTGTTTGTAATGTCTATATACACTTGTCTCCACTAAACATAAATAATAGGAACTGGATGTGGTTTTATTATTATTTATTTTCTAATATGTTATGTTTGTAATGCACAACAGCTGTAATCAATGGGCAATCAGCACAGCCTTTAAAAAGGGCATTCTTACAGTGTGCACACACACCTTGACAAAGCTGTTTGGTACAGCGAAACGCGTTGGTTTTTAGGAGCCAAACATCACAAGTCTGTCTCCAAATCCTGGAATACGCCTAGAAGTCCACCAGCGAATTTAAACGGGGAACTTGTAGCCATCAAGGAAAAAAGGAGTACAGGACCAAGCTTTCAATAGGACCAAGTTTGTCCGGAATCAATCATCAAAAGGTCTGTTTCCTTTCTCCATATGGACTAAAACAACTGATAAGTGTTGATCTTATCCCCTGGACTGTGGCATTTCTTCCAAGGACTCTAAACAGGAGGCTATGTTCGGCTTCCATATGTGGTAATATACCAAACAAATTGCTGTGCTGTGTTTGCCCTATCTTTTTAAAACCTCATGTTTTAATCATATTTTCTTAAAATGTAATACATAAGTACTTATGATATATTTGTGGCAACAATTTTGTTTTGTAATAAAACATATGTGAGTTTTCCACATCCAGTCCATAGCGCTGTATATTTTCCTCTTTCCAATTGTTTCCATCAGGGGTTAACTATCCCTTTAAACAGCTGCTTTAGGTCAAACATCTCAATTTGTAGCGCCGGACCTATTACCTTGGTAATTTCTCTTAACATTTTATTCCTGTTTAATATAGAATTAGACGATTCATCTTCAAATTTTATATAATTATTATTGCTTTCACATACTAAGCAACACTGGGGCAATAAGCTGATCGTGACCATGGCCACACGGAGGAGGTGGCATGTCTGTATCACAAAAGGGGCATGTCTAGCACTGAAAAGTGCCAGGATGCTCCTTTTCAATCTGTAGTTACCCTCCGACTTCCCTTACTATACTGTACACAGGATGTAGTCAGGGTTGGACTGGCCCACAGGGTAACAGGGGAAACCACCGGTGGGCCCCACTGGCCCTCCTCCTCCTCTAGGGATCAGGTTCCAGACTCTATCCTAGTGCACTTGAATTATGCATTATACTTATGTTACATTATGCTTCACAAGAATATGGTTTATTATATATTTACCAAGGGGTACAGAACATGTACTCTGTAATGGTTAGCCAAACCTCTGTGGTGGCTGGCCACGCCCCAGTGGAGCCTGGCCATACCCTTAAGCATGGACCCCTATAACGGCATCTCCCCGGTGGGCCCTTCATGCCCCAGTCCGACACTGGATGTAGTTATATGACTGGCGTTCAGGAAACCACCGTTCACAATACCAGTACCTACATCCCGCCCACCCACAATCCTGACAGGCAGCTCGCCACCGAGTCCGCAAGGGGCTTTGTTGCGTTCGCCATACCCCACCACCACCACCCCGCCGGCCTTCTCAATGTCGGGATGCCGGCGTCGGTATGGTGACCACCGGTCTCCCGACCACCAGCCACGCGATACATCAGGAAAGGAAAGGTGTATGTGTAACCCACTTACTACTGATCTGCTACAGTATGTTGAGCAGTGTGAATGGGTCATGCAGATCAGGACAAGGCAGTCCAATAGCTGATAACCATACAAGTGTTGAGATCACCAGCATCTGCCGCCTATTAATTTGCAAATTTACCAAGTATTGTGACAATACTTGTTTCATTGTATTAAATGTACATGATATAGCACGGTCATATCTCACCCATTAGTAAATGTGATGATAATAAAAGAAACAAGTTACAATGTCAATGTGCAGTGGGGAGGGGAAGTATGGGTTTTGATTCATAAAACTGTGAAACTACTGTTTGATTCTCAGAGACACCAATGATAACATCATGTGGTGTATCTAAGATGAGGAAGTGGCAGCAGCCATACTGTGCATAGAACTCTATGAGATTGCTTTAAGAGGTGTGGAAGGGATTTGAGCAATAAAAAAAGAAAAAAGACTTTAAGGGGCAGATTCATTTGTTTGAAAAGTCAGTTGGGTGTCTGTTTTTTCTTATCTAATAGACAGGAAAAAAACAGACACCCAACTGACTTGTCAAACATTTGAATTCCCAGTATCGCATTAATATCCCGCACCGGACATACAGTAATATTTTATTGAAATGTTAACCCATCAGATTTGGAACCAGCTAGTCGCTATACGTCTCCACTTAGATTTAAATTCAAAAAGCTGGAGGTGCTCCTGCAATCATAGACCAAACATTGCAACAAAGTATTTGTTGAAAAGAAACCACAAAAGAAGTAAATTGTTTTTTGGAGCACTCTTTTAAAAAGAAAATTAATGTATATGAATTTGATATGATTATAGTAATTTAAAACGTAACCTTTAATATACTTCCGTAAAATAAGTGGGGTAATTTAGGTGGCAGAACCTATATGTACATGCCACTCAATAAGTGCATTCACTCTATTGCACCCCCTATGAACTATAGGTATCAGTGTCCTTAATTGGAACAGTGGATTATATGTGGTGAATATATTAATAAACTTAATTAAAGTGATAACAACAAAATATTCATAAATTCTAGTATTAATGAATCGTAGCCAATGATTGATAATTGATATAGTTAATGATGAAGCGTCTTATATATCAACGCTTCAGCATGTGCCTGTAGCCGTCATAGTCTGACTCATGCTGAGCTTTCTGCTGAATACAATTGTAACATAAAGCCAGTATCAAAAATATGTCACATCTTTGACTAGTAACTATCCACATGAAAAGTTCTCTTGTGTTATTTCTTAGCAGGCTCTAAACACATGTATCAAGTTTGTTTCATTCTACTGCCTTTTGTCCACATGTAGCAATTCTTATGAAAACACACTACCTCCAGTAAGCCAATATATATGATTGTACCATCCTTGCTAATTTTGGCAAAAACATGTAACTGTGAGGCGGCGGGCGGCGGCGCGATGAGCGCGCCGGAGTACGGAGGAACGAGGATCCGAGAGGATCCAAGTTCCTCCAATCAGCGCCTCCAGATTTGAAATGGGCGCCAGACGCGAGCCAATCGCTGCTCGCGGCTTGGCGCCCAATGAGGAGTCGCCGCGGCGGACCAATAGGAGTCCGCCGCGGCGGACCAATGGGAGTCCGCCGCGTCATGGCCCCGCCTCCTCCCAGCGTCTTATATCAGGCGCTGGGCGGCGGCGGGAGTCAGTTGCGCGCCGGAGCCGGAGCAGAGAGGAGCTCCAGAAGACAGAAGACGAAGACCAGCAGCGGAAGAAGAAGCGGCGGCGCCGGAGAAGACAGAAGACGGGACAGAAGAAGAAGACGGGGCCGGAGCCAGAAGAGGAGGCGGAGTCGACGGCCCAGCAGCGGAACAACGGCGGAGAGTGCTGTGGAGAGAGGGAAGCCAAAGAGCTGACGAAGCTCCCCTCCACAGCCTCTCCCACCGGTCCGGGTAAGCGGCCGTGGGCCTATACCACCTTTCTCTAGGCCCTCCTCCCTAGACCACCAGGTGTTCGGGCTCTAGGCCCGGGGGCATAGTCAGGCCCTTCCGGCCTGTGGACATTCAGTCGGGCCCTCCCGGCCCGTGGGCACCAGTGAGTCGGCGTGTCTGGGTCCGAGGCCACGCGCAGTCGGGGTTCCCCTCGGCCCGTGGCCTGTAGGCCCAGACCCGACCACTCATCCACCCGGGGGTTCGGGCGTTAGGCCCGAGCCACCCTCGGCCGCACAGTAGGTGGGCACTAGGCCCGGGGACACGTCAGGCAATAGGCCTGTGTGACATTAGGGGGGAATTAGGCCCGAGAGTGACTTGGCCAGTAGGTAACATAAGGTGGCCCTGGGCACCAGGCCCAGGTCACCCCTCGAGGGACGAGTAGGCCGGCATTAGGCCTGTGGGTACAGTCGGACCACGGGTCCGCGCGTAGATAGGGGGGGGCACTAGGCCTAGCGAGTAGTGGTATTTAGGTAGGTAGGCCAGAGGCCCACATAAGGGAAGATACATGAGGTGGGTAGGCTGTACAGCGCTCACCCCAGGGTACAGGTAGGGAACCAAAGGAACCGCACTGTGCTATTGTTGTACTCCGATGTATGTATTACCGTGCAGGGCAAATTGTTGTTATAGCGTTTGTGCCTAGTTATGTTGCACCACTTACACTTGAGCCAGTTTGAGGGCTTTGTATGCAGTTAGTGTAGCGGACGCACACTAGTTTAGAGTTAGGCCCTGCACGGCTGTTTCTTTCTTTGCCTCCTTACAGGGACCTGTAAGTGGAGAAGATCGGAGTACAAGACATAGGACGGTGAGTAACAACGGTCTGGGCGTTTCGTCTGTGTGTGTGTCCCTATCTATCTCCCTTCCTTCAGGGCAACGGTGAGCCTTGCACGCCGGGGCAAGGCGGAATTTCCACCTGGTGCGAAAGTGCCTATAGGTGAAATTCGGGCTCTGAGGCGGACGCCTGGGATGACCCTCACCTAGCCCGAAAGAGCTATTTTCTTCGAACACGGAGGGCGTTTCGGTCCACGGTCAGGGGGACGGTATTCAACAATCTTCTCCCTCTTAGGTTTTGCGTCCGGGTCGTCCAGAAGAGTTTCCAGGACCATCGAGGGTTCCGGCACTTGAGAGTGAGAGCGTGCGGCGTCTGGTAAGTGGTACGTCTACACCTGCACGGCAGCAGGCACTATACGTCCCGGCGTTGCCCTCTTACATAACTATTTAAAAAAGTTTGTTAACACTGATAGATGCTTTCTCGTGAACGGTTATGTCAGCTGATATTTGAGAATCTCTACTTCTCACAAGCTGGTGTATTTTCACACCGCATTCATTAGTGTTATAATAAATTTATCACGATATTAATGTATCATCACATTTAATACCGACAATGTGTGCCAAAATTCACTATCTCTGTCGTACTTGGTCAATTGCCTTCAGCAAAGGATTGCACATGAAAATAAGAAAATAAATGACTCAACACATTGGCTGCAGTCTAATTACTTTCTTATTTTTTTTTATCTTCCTATCTTTTCACCTTTTTAAGCGAGTTAGCAGATTAATATTTCTCTTAATAAGCACTGTATCCACAAGGCATGGTACAGAAGACACAAAGGCTGCCTTAGGCAAAGAATTGCACAAAAGATATACCTCTTAGCACCTTGGCAGGAGTCTAATTATTGTTTAAAACATATCAGCACATTGCTGTTACACTTAATGAGCAGTGTATCCACAAGGCATAGCCCAGAGAGCACAAAGACTGTTTTAAACAAGAGATTTCACATCAGGAATTATTCCACTAAACCCATTAGCTGCAATCTGATTGTTCTACAAATCGTATCAGCAGGTTGTCGTTTCTCTTATTAAACAGTATGTCCATAAAGCATGGTTTAGGAAACACAACAATACAACGCATCCAAACCCATGAGTTTAATATCATTCAAATAGCGTATCTTGTTATCCACGGATGATGGATATAAACATTATTATGAAATCCATAGTTAATTACACCCGCATTTTGAATAGGGTTAGCTGTATTACCCTGGCAGCAGGCCTCCTGCCATATACATATAGGCACATTTAATTATGCACAGCAGCAGTTCAATTACAAATTAGCGTTATGAAAAACAAGCATTTGAATTCCCCCTTAAGTGTTTTTGCTGCACACCTTAAGTGTGGGATGCTCATCCCCTTTATTTTACAGCAATGGCTGTAAAAGGGTTAAGTGCACACATTCTAATTTTATTTGCTATAATGATTCATATGATATAACCATGCTGGGGCATCCTTAGCCAGTGACTACCCCAGTAATTACCAGGAACATCTTTTCACTTGTGACTGGGATGTGTTTCACAGAATACATAACAATATGTATCTCCTTGTCAGTGAAAAACAACTGAAGCCATGGTGACATCACAGATGCATGTAAGGGATTAAACTTGGTAGGGTTACTCCATCTAGGAATCCAAACCTTTTCATTACAGTGATGGACAACCAACTGTTTCAAGAGAAATCCTATTTAGACTGGCATTAAAATAGCAGGGGGTATCGGGAAATAAGTGTAAACCATCCATGTCCACAACCCCTTTCTTTAAATTACCCAATATTATCACCTGGGATGTACACCCACACCCCTTGAATGTCAACTTTACCTGAGAGTAATATACAGCGGTTAATATGAGTGGATCAAGAGCTTTTCAAGATGTTCGACTTTGCAAGGTACTTGATGTTGAAGTTTTGACTTCTAGCAGGTTCTGACACAACCTATCTAATCATGTTTATTATCCAGCTACCCAGAATAAGAGCTGTTTCCCTTCTCTTGCTCATGCAATACTTGTTCCATTGAGTAAAGCCTGTGGATCATAGAGACCAGTGTGCCTACAGAAGGAGGGTAACTGGTAAAAATTCCCTACCACATTAGTTAAGGGTACATTGGGTGAGTGACCAAGTTACATAAAACAGGACATCACCACTAGATCCAGAAGACACATCTGGAGCCGCTGGATCCGCTGTACCAGGTAAGTCACCACTAGACCACCAGGGACATTTTGTGGATAGTCTAGTCATCTAGACATTTCATCAGTGTCAGCATGATGAATGTTGATGTGGTCACTGTAAACAATCCAAGCATTCACATGTTGACATTATGAATGTTGAAATGATGTGTGTGGACAAAATATACCACACCTGTCTCTATCCTTTAGCACCTCTGCTCACAATCCCTTCCTCAGCCTATCCCTTTCCACTTGTACTTTCTCCTTCAAACAAGCTGTTGTCTCCTTCATTCTCAATAGAAAAATAGAAAATAAAAACCATTGACCTCACTTTACCAACTAACTACTGCCCAATCTCTCTCCTTTGCTAGCAAGCTTCTCTAGTGGGTTGCTTAACCACCCTCCTTGACCTACTTCAATCTGACTTTTGTTCCCTACACTCCATGGAAACCTCCTCTACCAAAAATCTATTCACAGCTTCCACCTGTATAACACGTCCAGGGTTTTAAATCACATTTGAAAGTAACTAAATTATCATTCACTCTCTCATTTCATGACTCAAATCTTCTAATCTCCTTATCTCTGGCCTCTACCCAATCTTTCCCCTCCACAGTACCTTTTTTTACATGGCCACCTGTCTTATCTTGCCACTGTGCTACCTTTCTCTGACTGTAGCTACAATATCCACCAATCTTCAACAGAATCAAGGTCAAACCCCTTGCCCTTACTTACAAAAGCTCTCAGTGATATCCCTTCATGCCCTCTATATCCAACTTCATGACTGTTCACACTCTTACACACCTTCTTTGTTCTGCTAATGACCATCACCACCCCTTCCCACTTATAATGCATTCAGTTAAACTATCCACCATTCTTCAAAGCTTCAAACGAGACCTTATACTTTTCCTCCTAGCATCATCCACACTATAGTCCCCATCAGGGCCGGACTGGCCATCTGGCACTTCTGGCAGATGCCAGAAAGGCCGATGGCCACGTGGGCCGGTCCAGCGGTCACTGAGACGCGCTGCCGCTCAGTCCGGCGGCAGCGCGTCTCAGCTGTCAGGCTTGGAGAGCTGTGAGGGACGGGGGTCAGAATGCCGGGCGCCCGCTAGCACGGCTGTGTCTGGCGCGGCGCGTATAGCGGACTTCAAAGCAGCCGCCGGTTCGTGAGCCAATCAGAGCTCGCGGACCGGCAGCCAATCAGAAGCCGCCGGTCCGCGAGCTCTGATTGGCTCACGAACCGGCGGCTGGTTTGAACGCTATACGCTGCCGCGCCAGACACAGCCGTGCTGGCGGGCGCCCGGCGTTCTCACCCCCGTCCCTCACAGCCCGGAGGAGGAGGAGCAGCAGCAGCAGCAACAGCAGCAGTAGCAGTGCAGCAGCGGTAAGCAGCTGCAGCACTGGCTGCTGTGGGGGCAATTGTATACCTGGCACTGTGGGGGCAATTGGCTGGCACTGTGGGGCAATTGTATACCTGGCACTGTGGGGGCAATTGGCTGGCACTGTGGGGCATTTGTATACCTGGCACTGTGGGGGGCATTTGTGGATCTGGCACTGTGGGGGCATTTGTGTACCTGGCACTGTGGGGGCAATTGTTTACCTGGCACTGTGGGGGCATTTGTATACCTGGCACTGTGGGGTCATCTGTATACCTGGCACTGTGGGGGCATCTGTATACCTGGCACTGTGGGGGCATTTGTGCATCTGGCACTGTGGGGGCATTTGTATACCTGGCACTGTGGGGGGCATTTGTATACCTGGCACTGTGGGGGGCATTTGTGGATCTGGCACTGTGGGGGCATTTGTGTACCTGGCACTGTGGGGGCAATTGTTTACCTGGCACTGCACTATCGGGGGCATATAATGTAAATTTCGACTCATACCGGGTGCTGTAATGTGAATTTTGTCTCATACTGTGTGGTATAATGTGAAAGGGGCAGCAGTACTAGATAGTATAAGGGGTCCTACTATTGTGGTGCATAATGCGTATAAGGGGTGTATGGTGTGGTAAATTACACTGAAGACCACACCCCCTTTTGAGTGACCACGCCCATTTGAGTGGCCGCGCCCCCTTTTACGGAGCGCGCGCGCCTTCGGCGTGCGCTTAATTACAAGCCTCACATTTCCATACCCCCGCTTAAAAATTTCCACTTCAACCACTGGTTGTGTATATTTTAATAGAGAATGATGTATGCCTGTATGTTGTTAGAATATTAATTATATTTGTAAGAACATAGACTAATAAGTGGGAGGAGTCAGGAATAGTAAGGGGAGGAGTCACAGAGGTGGGCCTGTGTGCTTCAAAAATGCCAGGGCCTATTTTTAGTCCCAGTCCGGCCCTGGTCCCCATTCTCAGATGACCCTGTGTGTGTGTGTCTGTCCCTTCCTTTTTAAAATAGCTTTTTGGAGCTAGATAAATTGGAGAACACCAGTTATCATTGAAACATTGTAGTCTGTAGTAACCTGCACTACCTACCTGGACAGATATATGTGCGATATCTCCTGTCGCGTTCAGCTCAGTGAAAGTAAAATCATGTGGTAACAGCAGTTTCCACATGATTAGCATTCTTTATTATTTGCAGGGGGAGAATGGCTTGACTTTTCTAAATGCCTAGTATCCATTAATTACCAGTAAATGCATGTAAAATTGTGTTGCTTTGTTGGCTGTTCATTGAATTGTGGAACTAAAGCTTCTGCTTTAATTCTGTAAATACACTTAAAAAAGAGAATCACATTTAAATGGAATTTCTTGCTACATTGCTCACTGCATTTCCTAGGGTACTATACTGGGCCTTAGATTAGACAGTGCTTCCTCTTTAGAAGTGTAGGTAGTGGTGCATAGAGGGGGGGGGGGGGGGGGGCGGGTACAAATTACCCGAGCCTGGGCAGCTAATGGGGCCCGGTAGGAGCTCTGGTCCGCTACCCCTCCCCTCCCAGTATACCTGAACTGTGGTCAGCTCTGCCATCTTCCTGGTGATCTCCACGGGAAGATGGTAGCGCACATGGAAAGCAAAGACTCTAGCACTGTGCGAGAATCATTGCTCTCTAGTGGAAAGGGTTATCTTCCCAAATATCACTGGCAAGATGGTGCTGGCCGGGGAGGAGGGACTCGCTGCCTGTTCAAGTAGGGTAGGAAGCGGCTGAGGCTAAGCAAGGTGGTTCTTCGCATGCGCAATACAGGCCATGCGATGTTGCCCGTAGTTCCCCTCTGCTGCTGTCTGACAGACAGCAGCGTTGAGGGGGTGACAAGGGGGCATTCCTAGAAATGGGAGGGGAGAGCCAAGGGTCTGCTTTCACCATGCAGACTTCCTGGCTTTGCAGTCCCTGCTTCCACTGTCCAGCAACGTAAGCTGAGGCTTAATCAGCTGGCCGTCTGCGTGTAACATCGCAACCGATGGTCGCAATGTTGGATCCCAGTTGGTTGCACTGCTGGGATTGCAGCTACATGCAGGAAGCGTCTCTTCTACTGAGACCTCTCCTGCATGTTTTTCCTTAAAATCGGAGAGAAATTCAAATCTGCTTACAATCGGCATTGAATTTCTGTCCATCTCTGAATCAGGCTCTTAGTACATGCAGGCAAAATAACTCCCAAGGAAGAATCAAATAAAATGTATCCAAATTTTATTCCATACAAAACATATTTAAAAAACAATGATGTAACAGACATAGGGACAAAAAAGTAAAAGCAATAAAAGTCAACTTACAGATCACCATCAGACACTCCACTCCAATGCGTTTCAATCAGTTTAGTCTTTTTCAAGACGATAGTGTGGAGTGCTGATGATTACCAGTTTATACACCTTTGGACCATTCCAATAGCACCAAACATATATTGTATATAGTTTGCAATAAAAGCATAACGCTTTCGGGACATTTAAAAAATTTCCACACAGCTTGAAAGTTGATTACCTTAACAATAAATAAAAAGTCCTATCCGTTATATTAACTTTAAAGTTTAGCATAGAAGTACTTCCGGTCCCCTTCTGTCCACTGGATGTACATGTCACTCTTTCTCAATCACGACTGAATTTCAGTGTCCATCCCATTGATTAGTAACAGACATCAGATGTGCATTTGACTCTCTTTCCATCCAAACTCATTGTCTATCTAGCAGTAGAGGCTCTACCCTAATATTTTTTTAGGTTGTGATTAAGGTGGTCCATATACCATGTGAATATGGTTACTCTATGTCTTAATGGGTTGAGATCAGGATCCCGGCAGTTAGGATTCTGGCAGTCAGGACCCACGAAGGTAAGAATACAGACGGATCCTGAAGGAAACCTCAGCTTTGGGGTTTAGGTAATAGGTGGAGGGTTAGGGATAGGCTGTGGGAGGTGGAGTTTAGGGTTAGGATTATGGATAGGGTACAAATACCGCAAACCATTAGGATTCTGACTGTCAGGATCTCACTGTCCGTATTGACCCTGACTGACGGGATTTTCGTATCCAACCCGTCTTAATGATTGTTATTTTTATATTGTATTTCTGATATTAAAGATCGACAGACAGACAGACAGACAGACAGACAGACAGATAGATAGATAGATAGAACCAATGTTATCATCATATAACATAGGTTCAAACAGTTAATTCATAATAACAGAAGTTTTGCTTCAGGCAAAATGTGAAATTTCCTGTTTCATTTTATATTATTAAACTATAATTGCTAATGTATTATGCCACTGCTATCAGTTATCTCATTTCTTTAGAATTGGTGCCATAATGAAGACTACTGTCCCTGAGTCTTTTCCTTCTAATCCTGCAAATTGTGTTTAATCTACAGCCGCTTCCCCCCAGTTCTCTTCAGTTACATCCCCTTCTGTGTCCTACGCCTCATTCCCTGGTGTGTCTGCTGCTCCAGTCCCCTTGTTTCCCTCTAGCCTCACCACTCTCCCCAGGTCTCTCATTACCTTTCTGTCTTTCCAGCCCTCCAGTGTCTCTCCAGCTCCAGCCAACGTGTCTTTACAACCCCCCTAGTGGTTCAGACCTGTCTTTCCAGCTCCCCAGGGTCTCTCCAGCTCTAGTGCCCTTCTGTATCTCCAGCTCCCCAGTGTCTCTTCTATCCCCTTCTGTCTTTTCAGCCTTCCGGTGTATCTACAGCTACAGTCCTCTACATCCATCTGCCTCCAGCCCACTTTCACCTTATTCTGTGTCTTCTGACTGCTCCTGTTTGTGACATGGATTCTCTGCCTTCCATGATGTCCTACATGCTGCCCCGCAATTAACTGGAACGGGAAGACTAAGTGACAGGGCTCTCTTGTTCTTATACATGTGCCCCTTGTTCCCCCCCCCCCCCCCCCTCCCTAATGCTTATTAATTGGCCCAGTGGTGGGGGCGTAGCGAGCATGTTCTCGGTGGTCCAATCCTTCCCTGGACTTCAATATTACTAAATGAAAAGTCTGGTCATGCCAATGCCCACCAAAAGCTGCCTGATTCACCAACCTTTCTTGATTGCTTGTAATCGAGACTGTCACATGAAAATGACTCTTGGATGGCATATAATACTCATACTCTACAAACGAAAAAAATATTGAATTTCCCAACCGCAAACTGCCTAGTCACAGTATACAAGTGGTGCCACTGCCAAGAGCCTATATGGAGTTACCGACACTGCCCAATGGCACCTGTGTTTGGCTTGCAAATAGCACCCTGCAGCCTAGAGATCCAATTGGCATGACTTTGGAAGCTTTTGGTGCTCACACTGTTCCTGGTCCCAGCTGGCATGATTCCTCATTGTGATGTCATGACATCATATGTACAGGGAACGAGGCCAACCCAGAACACATATTCACCCTGCTATGGCCCTGCCCAGTCAAAAAAATTAACTATGCCTTTCAGTTTAAATTAGAAAAAAGGGACATTATTGCCTGTTTAACAAAGAGAAAAAACTAAGTTTTCATGTTTCCTATGTTTAATTTTGACAGTTTATGATCAGTTCTCCCAAAGTAAATGCATTTGTTACTCAGGCTTTCATTGTATAAACAAACCGAACCTTCCTCCACTTCCTTGATAACATTAAGCAGCTTCTGGCATAATTTAAAAAAAATTCCTGTCCACTTATAGTAAAAGACATGAAACAATACACCCAACGCTCTTCTTATAGAACCAAGTTAAATAAAACAATATGTGGAACTCCCCCAAGTGGGCTTGCAGTAGTTCTGTTTATATGTTAATAATGATCTGAGTTTCATGAGTTTCATCTGCCATCCTGCACAACCGCCGAACTCGGGAACATTCCGACCTGATCGTAGCTGTGCTAAATTTAGCACAGCTACGATCACTTACACTGAAATGCGGGGGGACGCCCAGCACAGGGCTAGTCCGCCCCGCACGTCAGGGCGCCCCCCCCATACACACACACAAGTACAAAAACATTGCAATGCTTTTGTACTTCTAGAGTAACTCCCAGCCAGTGCAGCTCCTGCGGCTGGCCGGGAGTTGCTCGTTGCTGCCCTGGGTCACAGCGGCTGTGTGTGATGTCACGCAGCCGCTGCGGCTTTCCCCCCACCATGCCACCCCCTCCTGCCCAGCGACTGCCTCTGCCTGTCAATCAGGCAGAGGCGATCGCTAGGCAGCGACAGGCATCTGGCATGCGCTGGCGCACTGTGGCGCCGACGCATGCGCAGTTCTGACGTAAGAATGAATTAATATTTTTTTTCTTATAGAGATCATTATCTCTGAGAGTGTTTGCAAAGGAATATCTAATTCAGCCACAGCAAAGTACTGGAAGAAATCCTACCGTATAATACTGCTTGTGTCCTCACTCCTGCCGTCCCCTGCTCTCTTCTACACAGCACAGATAACAGTGATATACTGTATATAGTGACTAGGATCAGTGTAATGTTTCTGCTGTAGCCCATCAGTGTCTGTGTGCTGCTACACTATAACGGAACCTCCCCTCTCACATGATCTTTAGTGATTTCTTCACTTCCCCAGAACTACTCATGTAAAACACATTACTAGGGCAGATGAGCACGCTCACCAGTGCTGGGCTGGCAGACTGTTTCTTATATCTTTCTCTGCATCCATTGGGTGATTCACTGCTCTATCTGACCGAGATCTACCAGCCGAAGGTTTTGGCACTGAGGCAACCACTTAGCAAAACAAAACACTGAGCAGGAAACTTCTTTCTGGCTATGAGGATACTTACATGACAACCAATATAACAGAACATAATGCAAATGTTGTAGCCACATATATATAAGGGGGGATTCAATTGGGAGTGAGGATTAGTGACGTAAAAAATCCATTCTTACCTCGCACCCAATTTTGGATTACCGCAGTGATGCGCACCCCTGATACCCGTGGAATCCAATAAAAAAAATGGTCTCAGGGTTTTCAGTGCTGAAAACCCTGCTGCACTTAACAAAATTATACTCACCTGTCTAGAGTTCTCCAGTGGTCTCTGCGGCTCTCGGTGGGCTCCCCTCCATCTTCGGGTATGACTAAATCCACGTTGGCTATAGGACTTCTGATGTCACCACCACGTGACCCACAACAAGATGGGGGAGGAGTAAGGTCATAAAATGGGAACCAAAAATGTACCCTCGCAGACTCGCTTCCCTTGCCATGCTTGGCTACGTGGCTTGCTTTGCTTGCCACCGGGTTACTAAAGGGAGTAGTTGTTGACATGAATAGTGAAAGTTCTATCCCACCAGCCTTGCTTCTCACCTTGACGTCAGAGGTCCCTCTTGGATCTAGAACACTTGGATCTAGAATCTAGGCTATATTTTTTAACTGGGTAGGGGGCTGCTGGGAATCCTGTGGGCTGCTGGAAGGCGCAAGAGCTGCTGGGAGATGAAGTTCTTCCAGTGGCCAGCTTCGGTGAGGTCACAACCACATACCCCCTTGCATACACACACACACACACACTCATACACACTCCACAACACTACATATTCACCGCTGCTGCAGAAAACCTGGCTCCCAACGTTGGATACAGAAAACACTGCTTCAGAAGGTGAGTAATTACTGACTAATTAAGCTAATTAGAAACTTCCAATTGCTTAATTAGTCCTCTGGGTGGGAGGTTTGCTACCAAGGTCCCAGAGCAAGTCCGGTGATTTTTCCTAAAATTTTCGATTTTAGTAAAAATCAGACTTGGGGGTGCGTTATAAAAGACGCAGTGATTGCTATAGAAATCACTCCATCTCTGTCACAATCCTGTCTAAATTCATATAATTTGGTGACTTACCTCTATCATCTGTCCTGGATCCTGCATGTTTTCTGCTCACTGGGATAAACAGCTCACCAGTACCATGAGTCCCTGAGAGCTCAGTTCTCTGTCTGGAAGGTGAGAGTTGCTAACGAGTTGCACTAGTGTTGATTAACCTTCTGTGTGAATACTGAATTCAGGAAGTCTCTCTATGCTGTGTCTACACAGCAATAATTGAGGATTGTTCATACTGTGCTATGCTTCCGTGCCAGCATCCACAAATCCAATGGCCATAGCAGATTTATGCAAACCACACCACGCTGGAGTTCCCTCCAAAATCAGCTATGGATGTTACCTTGACAGTTCCTGGTCAGATGATCTCAATGGGTCCAATCCAGAATCCCTTCCTCATCATGTGAGTCGCTCATCCAGTCAGCAGTGAGCAAGGGATTTAAGTTCCAAGTTCCAGCACTGGCAAGCTGTCAGTGCTTTGTTGTCTCTCAGTCTGTAGTGAGCTCCTGCATCTTCAGCTGTATTGGACAGAGTGCTATTACCATCACAGCACCACCTGACTCTCTGGCTGATATTAAAGGGCCATACCGCTATTTCCATCACAGCATGTCAAAGTGCACTGGTGTGCCATAACAGTACACCTAAAGACTGTTCTGCATTCCATCGCAGCATCTATGCCTTGCTAGTTCCATCCAGCATTCTGAACTCCTATCTTGTTGGTTCCGCCCAATATCCAGAAAACCTGCATTGCTGACTCCACTCAGCATTCACAGCAAACCTGCTCTGCTGATTCCGTCCAGCACTCCAAAAAAAACTGCATTGCTGTCTTCATCCAGCATTCCAGAAAACCTGCATTGCTGTCTTCATCTAGCATTCTACAAACCTGCCTTGCTGGTTCTGTCCAGCATTCTGAACTCCTACCTTGTCGGAAAGCCAATCCCGACATCTGGAAAATCTGCCTTGTCGGAAAGCCAATCCCGACATATGAAAACATGCCTTGTCAGAAAGCCAATTCCAACATCTGGAAAACCTGCCTTATAGGAAAGCAAACCCTGACAGCTGGAAAACCTGCCTTGTCGGAAAGCCAATCCCGACAATTGGAAAACCTGCCGTGTTGGAAAGCCAATCCTGACATCTGGAAAACCTGCCTTGTCGGAAACCTAATCCCGACATCTGGAAAACCTGCTGTGCTGGTTCCTCCCAGCCTTCTGCAAATCTACTTTGCTGGTTCCATCCAGCATCTGGAAAACCTGCTGTGCTGGTTCCGACCAGCCTTCTGCAAATCTACTCCGCTGGTTCGATCCAACATCTGGAAAATCTTCCATGCTGGTTCTACCGAGCCTTTTGCAAATCTGCTGGTGACTCCCAGCATACCTACTGGCATCCAGCTATCTATTGCACTGGTGGTTCACACCACCAGTGTTTCAGTACCCAAATAGCTGGTCACTTCCTCTCCTATAATCCCCAGCCAACTGCCACATCTGCATGAGGAGATCATATCTTAAGCCTGTGCAATTCTGTCCACAACTCTTAAGTCCTTACCCAGAGACCAGACCTAGACTGGAACAACAAATAACCACAACCGTGACAATCTCATTTTCAGTCCTGCAAATGAATACCAAAACTCTACGGCTGTGGTAAAAACCCAGCACCGTGGGGCATTTTTTAATTTCCCACCAGCAATTGAATTCCCCCCCTAAGTGTCAAACATTTCACTGGTCTTGTTAACCATTTATTTTTATTGAATAAAAGAAAAACATAAAGCATACAGATATAAATATACAGATTCCATAGCTTTCAATGCATTAAATACTGAGCCACTAAGGTCTGGAAGGGGCCAGATAGATAAAGCACCCAAGGATAATGGCTCCGGAAACCAGGATCCAGCACAGTCCCTCAGCATCCAGTGCAGATGGTAAGGCTCAAAAGGGGTCACAAGTAAAGCGGGAGAGTACACGCTTAACGCGTTTCAAACTTTCATAGTTCTTCTTCAGAAGTTATTTATTGCTTGTACTTAGTTGCTTATACCACCCTATTCTTTGTTGAATTCACGTACACTTTGGGGGTCATTCCGAGTTGATCGCTCGCTAGCAGTGTTTAGCAGCCGTGCAAATGCATAGTCGCCGCCCACGGGGGAGTGTATTTTCGCTTTGCAGAAGTGCGAACACTTGTACAGCAGAGCGCCTGCAAAATCTTTTTGTGCAAAACAAGACCAGCCTTGTAGTTACTGTTTGTGTGCGTTGATTCTAACGATGGAGGGACAGCTTTTGACGGCACACACCCACCCAGTGAACGCCCAGCCATGCCTGCATTTTTTCTGCCATGCCTGCGTTTTTCTAAGCACTCCCTGAAAACAGTCAGATGACACCCAGAAATGCCCTCTTTCTGTCAATCTCCTTGCGCCCGGCTGTGCGATTGGAATCGTCCCTAGAACCAGTGATCGTTACGACACAAACAATGGCAGCTAGCGATCAACTCGGAATGACCCCCATTGTGTTTAGTTGCTAATACCATCTTGTGCATTGTTGCAATCAAATACAGTCTATGTTTAGTTGCTAATACCATCTTGTGCATTGTTGCATTTAGATACAGTTTATACTCAGTTGCTAATACCACCCTGTGCATTGCTGCACTCACATACTCTCTGTTGCTTATCCCAGCTAGTGAATTGGTCATCTTAATCAAGGTAGCATTCAGTGAGCGTCTCTCTGCACTTGTGTTTTACTCTTGCCCAGCCTCCTACAGTCACCTTGTTCATCGATAAGTCCTGGGGGTATCTGGATACAGGGTGGACCTAATTCACCAAGGAAAGGCGGCTGCTAAAGGTGAAGCCTAGCATTTCAGGAGGCTAAAATACTGCTGGGCAAGTGTAATCCCGTGAGCGCCACCTTGTACTACCTGGTTGCCTTTGTAACTGTCAGGGCCGAGTGTTTTTGTGAATCCGTTAACCCTGGACCAACCAAAGGTGTAGGTGCTGGGGTATGATGAAAGCAGGGAGGACGAAGAAAGTTCCGTTTCATATATTTATTAAAGGCAACAATTCCAGTAAGGAGTTAAATGACAAATTATTAATCACTATATATATATATATATATATAAACTGACGTATTGCAAAGAATGGTATAATGATAAGCAGGAACAGTCTTAAAGACGCATTGAAGAAATGTTCATAGAACTGAGTATTTAAACAGTCTTGTGAATGAATGACGAATTGTCCAAATGAAGCAATGATTGGTGCCAAACTGTAAGGAGTGTTAACTGGATATTGCAGACATAAATGAATAACTGTGGAGACCTCTACTGAAGCTTAAAGATTAAACTGAAAGGCTGTGAAGAATTGTCCTTGATTGCAGCAACAATGAAAATACAATACTGAATGGGTTACTTGCGAGTTCAGAAGATAACACAGCACTGTGAAACTGCAGCAGACGACAATGGTGATGAATGGGTTAAGTTTAGAGCTGAAAAAATGAGCACCTGAATTTAGTGGAATCCTCCAAAGGCTGTGTGATTGAAGCAGGCTGACAGGGTAACCTCTTACAAGACTCTGGAAATCCACTTGTTTGCCACTGGGAGAGCGATTAACTGACAGCACAGCAGGGAGTTTGGTGGATCTTTTGCAGTGAAGGCTGCAGGCAGACCTCTGGGATTGGAGGCGATATCTGGACCATGGGAATCACACGGGAATGCACGGAGAGAGCACAGAGCTAGGGCATAGAGTAGATACAACAAAGCACTGGCTCAGAGTAACATAATCCCAGCCTACTTAAAGGCAGCACAAGCACGGGATTGGCTAACACTTACCCACAGGTGTTTCACAAGTGCTCTCTGGTGCTCATTCTGTCTCCAACATGGCCGCCTCCTATACTGCAGACACACAGCGGTGCCTTTGGCCATTTGGTCCCCGCACTCCCAGCTCCCAGAACCTGCATCACCTGTGCCACTGACCACGCCGCGTCCCCACACGGCCGTACAGCACCGCAAGCAACTTCACTGGCAAAGGATGGACCCCAAAACCCGCAGAGGTGAGAGATCGGTTCGTGACAGTACCCCCCCCCCCCTTTAAGGGTGGACTCCGGACACCTTTGAGCTTTGTCAGGATTCTTGGAATAGAATTTCTGTACCAGTCTTGGAGCATGAACATCTTCGCCAAAAACCCAGGACCTCTCCTCCGGACCATAACCCTTCCAATCGACCAAAAACTGCAGACGTCCATATCGGCAACGTGAGTCCACAATCTCCTTAACCTCAAATTCCTCATCCTGCATAGAGTGAACTTTAGGAGGTTTGGACAGGGTAGTATGAAACTTATTGAGAATCAAAGTTTTCAACAACGATGTATGAAAGGCGTTAGGAATTTTCAAAGACGGTGGCAACTTGACTTTGTATGACACAGGATTGAGTACCTTTACAATGGGAAATGGACCAATAAACTCAGGAGCAAACTTCTTAGAAGGAACTTTGAACTTCAGATTGCGAGTAGAAATCCAAACTTGGTCTCCTACCTTGTAGTTTGGTACAGCCTTACGTTTTCTATCTGCAAAAGATTTATAATGAGCAGAAGTTTGATCAACGACTTGCGCACACAACTCCAGATTTTAGACAAACGTTAAAGCTCTTGAGCTGCTGCTGGAACCTCTAGGGCTGGCAATGGATGGAACTCTGGCACACGAGGATGAAAACCAAAATTAGTATAAAACGGCGTAGATTCTGAAGACGAATGAAAGAGATTATTATGAGCGAATTCTGCCAATGGAAGGCAGTCAACCCAATCATCCTGTGAGGAAGATATGTATAACCGGAGAAAGGTTTCAAGATCTTGATTTACTCTCTCAGTTTGTCCATCTGTCTGGGGATGATATGCTGAAGAAAAATTCAACTTAATGTTTAAAGATGAACAAAGCGACCTCCAAAACTTGGCTACAAACTGTGTTCCCCGATCAGAGATGATCTCTCGAGGAAGGCCATGCAACTTGAAGATCTCAGAAATGAACAATCTGGCTAGTGAAGGGGCTGATGGTAATCCAATTAATGGAATGAAATGCGCCATTTTCGAAAATCGATCCACTATCACCCAAATGGTATTCCGCCCTTTTGATGGAGGTAAATCGGTCACGAAGTCCATTGAGATATGAGTCCACGGTTGTTTGGGTATAGATAATGGATGTAACAAACCTGGCGGAGAACCCCTTGGACTCTTATGTTGGGCACATTTAGGACATGCTGCTATAAACTCTTGAACATCGGCTTTAAGACGTGGCCACCAGTAAGACTGCTGAATAAATTTGAGAGTCTTTAGTACCCCAGGATGACCCATGAAGGATGAAGAGTGAGCCCAAGTAAGCAGTCGTTTTCGAAGATTTGTGGCGACAAAGGTTTTGCCTGGTGGAGGAACCGGGACCAGAGAAGTTCGAGTCATTAAGGACGTAGGACTCACAATGGCTTGATTCGTGGTAGCATCATTTAATTCAGAAGAATTGAAGGACTGAGAAAGGGCATCTGCTTTTTTGTTCTGAGACCCTGGACGGTAGGTGAGCTTAAAATTAAATCGGGTGAAAAAAAGAGCCCATCGTGCTTGTCGTGGATTCAAACACTGAGCCGACTGCAGATATAGAAGATTCTTATGATCAGTATATACTGTAATGGGGTGTTGTGCTCCCTCTAGAAGGTATCTCCACTCCTCAAATGCCAATTTGATGGCAAGTAATTCCTGCTCCCCAATTGCATAATTACGTTCGGCCGGGAGGAACTTACTGGAGAAATAATGATCTGAGTTTCATGAGTTTCATCTGCCATCCTGCACAACCGCCGAACTCGGGAACATTCCGACCTGATCGTAGCTGTGCTAAATTTAGCACAGCTACGATCACTTACACTGAAATGCGGGGGGACGCCCAGCACAGGGCTAGTCCGCCCCGCACGTCAGGGCGCCCCCCCCCACACACACACACACAAGTACAAACAAACATTGCAATGCTTTTGTACTTCTAGAGTAACTCCCAGCCAGTGCAGCTCCTGCGGCTGGCCGGGAGTTGCTCGTTGCTGCCCTGGGTCACAGCGGCTGTGTGTGATGTCACGCAGCCGCTGCGGCTTTCCCCCCACCATGCCACCCCCTCCTGCCCAGCGACTGCCTCTGCCTGTCAATCAGGCAGAGGCGATCGCTAGGCAGCGACAGGCATCTGGCATGCGCTGGCGCACTGTGGCACCGACGCATGCGCAGTTCTGACGTAAGAATTAATTAATATTTTTTTTCTTATAGAGATCATTATCTCTGAGAGTGTTTGCAAAGGAATATCTAATTCAGCCACAGCAAAGTACTGGAAGAAATCCTACCGTATAATACTGCTTGTGTCCTCACTCCTGCCGTCCCCTGCTCTCTTCTACACAGCACAGATAACAGTAATATACTGTATATAGTGACTAGGATCAGTGTAATGTTTCTGCTGTAGCCCATCAGTGTCTGTGTGCTGCTACACTATAACGGAACCTCCCCTCTCACATGATCTTTAGTGATTTCTTCACTTCCCCAGAACTACTCATGTAAAACACATTACTAGGGCAGATGAGCACGCTCACCACTGCTGGGCTGGCAGACTGTCTCTTATATCTTTCTCTGCATCCATTGGGTGATTCACTGCTCTATCTGACCGAGATCTACCAGCCCAAGGTTTTGGCACTGAGGCAACCACTTAGCAAAACAAAACACTGAGCAGGAAACTTCTTTCTGGCTATGAGGATACTTACATGACAACCAATATAACAGAACATAATGCAAATGTTGTAGCCACATATATATAAGGGGGGATTCA
Organism: Pseudophryne corroboree; assembly: GCF_028390025.1. Taxonomy (NCBI): domain Eukaryota; kingdom Metazoa; phylum Chordata; class Amphibia; order Anura; family Myobatrachidae; genus Pseudophryne; species Pseudophryne corroboree. Next base: position 97,701,566 of record NC_086449.1, read on the forward strand.
ATTGGGAGTGAGGATTAGTGACGTAAAAAATCCATTCTTACCTCGCACCCAATTTTGGATTACCGCAGTGATGCGCACCCCCGATACCCATGGAATCCAATAAAAAAAATGGTCTCAGGGTTTTCAGCGCTGAAAACCCTGCTGCACTTAACAAAATTATACTCACCTGTCTAGAGTTCTCCAGTGGTCTCTGCGGCTCTCGGTGGGCTCCCCTCCATCTTCGGGTATGACTAAATCCATGTTGGCTATAGGACTTCTGATGTCACCACCACGTGACCCACAACAAGATGAGGGAGGAGTAAGGTCATAAAATGGGAACCAAAAATGTACCCTCGCAGACTCGCTTCCCTTGCCATGCTTGGCTACGTGGCTTGCTTTGCTTGCCACCGGGTTACTAAAGGGAGTAGTTGTTGACATGAATAGTGAAAGTTCTATCCCACCAGCCTTGCTTCTCACCTTGACGTCAGAGGTCCCTCTTGGATCTAGAACACTTGGATCTAGAATCTAGGCTATATTTTTTAACTGGGTAGGGGGCTGCTGGGAATCCTGTGGGCTGCTGGAAGGCGCAAGAGCTGCTGGGAGATGAAGTTCTTCCAGTGGCCAGCTTCGGTGAGGTCACAACCACATACCCCCTTGCATACACAAACACACACACACACTCATACACACTCCACAACACTACATATTCACCGCTGCTGCAGAAAACCTGGCTCCCAACGTTGGATACAGAAAACACTGCTTCAGAAGGTGAGTAATTACTGACTAATTAAGCTAATTAGAAACTTCCAATTGCTTAATTAGTCCTCTGGGTGGGAGGTTTGCTACCAAGGTCCCAGAGCAAGTCCGGTGATTTTTCCTAAAATTTTCGATTTTAGTAAAAATCAGACTTGGGGGTGCGTTATAAAAGACGCAGTGATTGCTATAGAAATCACTCCATCTCTGTCACAATCCTGTCTAAATTCATATAATTTGGTGACTTACCTCTATCATCTGTCCTGGATCCTGCATGTTTTCTGCTCACTGGGATAAACAGCTCACCAGTACCATGAGTCCCTGAGAGCTCAGTTCTCTGTCTGGAAGGTGAGAGTTGCTAACGAGTTGCACTAGTGTTGATTAACCTTCTGTGTGAATACTGAATTCAGGAAGTCTCTCTATGCTGTGTCTACACAGCAATAATTGAGGATTGTTCATACTGTGCTATGCTTCCGTGCCAGCATCCACAAATCCAATGGCCATAGCAGATTTATGCAAACCACACCACGCTGGAGTTCCCTCCAAAATTAGCTATGGATGTTACCTTGACAGTTCCTGGTCAGATGATCTCCCTGGGTCCAATCCAGAATCCCTTCCTCATCATGTGAGTCGCTCATCAAGTCAGCAGTGAGCAAGGGATTTAAGTTCCAAGTTCCAGCACTGGCAAGCTGTCAGTGCTTTGTTGTCTCTCAGTCTGTAGTGAGCTCCTGCATCTTCAGCTGTATTGGACAGAGTGCTATTACCATCACAGCACCACCTGACTCTCTGGCTGATATTAAAGGGCCATACCGCTATTTCCATCACAGCATGTCAAAGTGCACTGGTGTGCCATAACAGTACACCTAAAGACTGTTCTGCATTCCATCGCAGCATCTATGCCTTGCTAGTTCCATCCAGTATTCTGAACTCCTATCTTGTTGGTTCCGCCCAATATCCAGAAAACCTGCATTGCTGACTCCACTCAGCATTCACAGCAAACCTGCTCTGCTGATTCCGTCCAGCACTCCAAAAAAAACTGCATTGCTGTCTTCATCCAGCATTCCAGAAAACCTGCATTGCTGTCTTCATCTAGCATTCTACAAACCTGCCTTGCTGGTTCTGTCCAGCATTCTGAACTCCTACCTTGTCGGAAAGCCAATCCCGACATCTGGAAAACCTGCCTTGTCAGAAAGCCAATCCCGACATATGAAAACATGCCTTGTCAGAAAGCCAATTCCAACATCTGGAAAACCAGCCTTATAGGAAAGCCAACCCTGACAGCTGGAAAACCTGCCTTGTCGGAAAGCCAATCCCGACAATTGGAAAACCTGCCGTGTTGGAAAGCCAATCCTGACATCTGGAAAACCTGCCTTGTCGGAAACCTAATCCCGACATCTGGAAAACCTGCTGTGCTGGTTCCTCCCAGCCTTCTGCAAATCTACTTTGCTGGTTCCATCCAGCATCTGGAAAACCTGCTGTGCTGGTTCCGACCAGCCTTCTGCAAATCTACTCCGCTGGTTTGATCCAGCATCTGGAAAATCTTCCATGCTGGTTCTACCGAGCCTTTTGCAAATCTGCTGGTGACTCCCAACATACCTACTGGCATCCAGCTATCTATTGCACTGGTGGTTCACACCACCAGTGTTTCAGTACCCAAATAGCTGGTCACTTCCTCTCCTATAATCCCCAGCCAACTGCCACATCATCATGAGGAGATCATATCTTAAGCCTGTGCAATTCTGTCCACAACTCTTAAGTCCTTACCCAGAGACCAGACCTAGACTGGAACAACAAATAACCACAACCGTGACAATCTCATTTTCAGTCCTGCAAATGAATACCAAAACTCTACGGCTGTGGTAAAAACCCAGCACCGTGGGGCATTTTTTAATTTCCCACCAGCAATTGAATTCCCCCCCTAAGTGTCAAACATTTAACTGGTCTTGTTAACCATTTATTTTTATTGAATAAAAGAATAAAAGAAAAACATAAAGCATACAGATATAAATATACAGATTCCATAGCTTTCAATGCATTAAATACTGAGCCACTAAGGTCTGGAAGGGGCCAGATAGATAAAGCACCCAAGGATAATGGCTCCGGAAACCAGGATCCAGCACAGTCCCTCAGCATCCAGTGCAGATGGTAAGGCTCAAAAGGGGTCACAAGTAAAGCGGGAGAGTACACGCTTAACGCGTTTCAAACTTTCATAGTTCTTCTTCAGAAGTTATTTATTGCTTGTACTTAGTTGCTTATACCACCCTATTCTTTGTTGAATTCACGTACACTTTGGGGGTCATTCCGAGTTGATCGCTCGCTAGCAGTGTTTAGCAGCCGTGCAAATGCATAGTCGCCGCCCACGGGGGAGTGTATTTTCGCTTTGCAGAAGTGCGAACACTTGTACAGCAGAGCGCCTGCAAAATCTTTTTGTGCAAAACAAGACCAGCCTTGTAGCTACTGTTTGTGTGCGTTGATTCTAACGATGGAGGGACAGCTTTTGACGGCACACACCCACCCAGTGAACGCCCAGCCATGCCTGCATTTTTTCTGCCATGCCTGCGTTTTTCTAAGCACTCCCTGAAAACAGTCAGATGACACCCAGAAATGCCCTCTTTCTGTCAATCTCCTTGCGCCCAGCTGTGCGATTGGAATCGTCCCTAGAACCAGTGATCGCTACGACACAAACAACGGCAGCTACCGATCAACTCGGAATGACCCCCTTTGTGTTTAGTTGCTAATACCATCTTGTGCATTGTTGCAATCAAATACAGTCTATGTTTAGTTGCTAATACCATCTTGTGCATTGTTGCATTTAGATACAGTTTATACTCAGTTGCTAATACCACCCTGTGCATTGCTGCACTCACATACTTTCTGTTGCTTATCCCAGCTAGTGAATTGGTCATCTTAATCAAGGTAGTATTCAGTGAGCGTCTCTCTGCACTTGTGTTTTACTCTTGCCCAGCCTCCTACAGTCACCTTGTTCATCGATAAGTCCTGGGGGTATCTGGATACAGGGTGGACCTAATTCACCATGGAAAGGCGGCTGCTAAAGGTGAAGCCTAGCATTTCAGGAGGCTAAAATACTGCTGGGCAAGTGTAATCCCGTGAGCGCCACCTTGTACTACCTGGTTGCCTTTGTAACTGTCAGGGCCGAGTGTTTTTGTGAATCCGTTAACCCTGGACCAACCAAAGGTGTAGGTGCTGGGGTACGATGAAAGCAGGGAGGATGAAGAAAGTTCCGTTTCATATATTTATTAAAGGCAACAATTCCAGTAAGGAGTTAAATGACAAATTATTAATAACTATATATATATATATATATATATATATATATATATATATAAACTGACGTATTGCAAAGAATGGTATAATGATAAGCAGGAACAGTCTTAAAGACGCATTGAAGAAATGTTCATAGAACTGAGTATTTAAACAGTCTTGTGAGTGAATGACGAATTGTCCAAATGAAGCAATGATTGGTGCCAAACTGTAAGGAGTGTTAACTGGATATTGCAGACATAAATGAATAACTGTGGAGACCTCTGCTGAAGCTTAAAGATTAAACTGAAAGGCTGTGAAGAATTGTCCTTGATTGCAGCAACAATGAAAATACAATACGGAATGGGTTACTTGCGAGTTCAGAAGATAACACAGCACTGTGAAACTGCAGCAGATGACAATGGTGATGAATGGGTTAAGTTTAGAGCTGAAAAAATGAGCACCTGAATTTAGTGGAATCCTCCAAAGGCTGTGTGATTGAAGCAGGCTGACAGGGTAACCTCTTACAAGACTCTGGAAATCCACTTGTTTGCCACTGGGAGAGCGATTAACTGACAGCACAGCAGGGAGTTTGGTGGATCTTTTGCAGTGAAGGCTGCAGGCAGACCTCTGGGATTGGAGGCGATATCTGGACCATGGGAATCACACGGGAATGCACGGAGAGAGCACAGAGCTAGGGCATAGAGTAGATACAACAAAGCACTGGCTCAGAGTAACATAATCCCAGCCTACTTAAAGGCAGCACAAGCACGGGATTGGCTAACACTTACCCACAGGTGTTTCACAAGTGCTCTCTGGTGCTCATTCTGTCTCCAACATGGCCGCCTCCTATACTGCAGACACACAGCGGTGCCTTTGGCCATTTGGTCCCCGCACTCCCAGCTCCCAGAACCTGCATCACCTGTGCCACTGACCACGCCGCGTCCCCACACGGCCGTACAGCACCGCAAGCAACTTCACTGGCAAAGGATGGACCCCAAAACCCGCAGAGGTGAGAGATCGGTTCGTGACAGTACCCCCCCCCCCTTTAAGGGTGGACTCCGGACACCTTTGAGCTTTGTCAGGATTCTTGGAATAGAATTTCTGTACCAGTCTTGGAGCATGAACATCTTCGGCAAAAACCCAGGACCTCTCCTCCGGACCATAACCCTTCCAATCGACCAAAAACTGCAGACGTCCATATCGGCAACGTGAGTCCACAATCTCCTTAACCTCAAATTCCTCATCCTGCATAGAGTGAACTTTAGGAGGTTTGGACAGGGTAGTATGAAACTTATTGAGAATCAAAGTTTTCAACAACGATGTATGAAAGGCGTTAGGAATTTTCAAAGACGGTGGCAACTTGACTTTGTATGACACAGGATTGAGTACCTTTACAATGGGAAATGGACCAATAAACTCAGGAGCAAACTTCTTAGAAGGAACTTTGAACTTCAGATTGCGAGTAGAAATCCAAACTTGGTCTCCTACCTTGTAGTTTGGTACAGCCTTACGTTTTCTATCTGCAAAAGATTTATAATGAGCAGAAGTTTGATCAACGACTTGCGCACACAACTCCAGATTTTAGACAAACGTTAAAGCTCTTGATCTGCTGCTGGAACCTCTAGGGCTGGCAATCGATGGAACTCTGGCACACGAGGATGAAAACCAAAATTAGTATAAAACGGCGTAGATTCTGAAGACGAATGAAAGAGATTATTATGAGCGAATTCTGCCAATGGAAGGCAGTCAACCCAATCATCCTGTGAGGAAGATATGTATAACCGGAGAAAGGTTTCAAGATCTTGATTTACTCTCTCAGTTTGTCCATCTGTCTGGGGATGATATGCTGAAGAAAAATTCCACTTAATGTTTAAAGATGAACAAAGCGACCTCCAAAACTTGGCTACAAACTGTGTTCCCCGATCAGAGATGATCTCTCGAGGAAGGCCATGCAACTTGAAGATCTCAGAAATGAACAATCTGGCTAGTGAAGGGGCTGATGGTAATCCAATTAATGGAATGAAATGCGCCATTTTCGAAAATCGATCCACTATCACCCAAATGGTATTCCGCCCTTTTGATGGAGGTAAATCGGTCACGAAGTCCATTGAGATATGAGTCCACGGTTGTTTGGGTATAGATAATGGATGTAACAAACCTGGAGGAGAACCCCTTGGACTCTTATGTTGGGCACATTTAGGACATGCTGCTATAAACTCTTGAACATCGGCTTTAAGACGTGGCCACCAGTAAGACTGCTTGAATAAATTTGAGAGTCTTTAGTACCCCAGGATGACCCATGAAGGATGAAGAGTGAGCCCAAGTAAGCAGTCGTTTTCGAAGATTTGTGGCGACAAAGGTTTTGCCTGGTGGAGGAACCGGGACCGGAGAAGTTCGAGTCATTAAGGACGTAGGACTCACAATGGCTTGATTCGTGGTAGCATCATTTAATTCAGAAGAATTGAAGGACTGAGAAAGGGCATCTGCTTTTTTGTTCTGAGACCCTGGACGGTAGGTGAGCTTAAAATTAAATCGGGTGAAAAAAAGAGCCCATCGTGCTTGTCGTGGATTCAAACACTGAGCCGACTGCAGATATAGAAGATTCTTATGATCAGTATATACTGTAATGGGGTGTTGTGCTCCCTCTAGAAGGTATCTCCACTCCTCAAATGCCAATTTGATGGCAAGTAATTCCTGCTCCCCAATTGCATAATTACGTTCGGCCGGGAGGAACTTACGGGAGAAATAATGATCTGAGTTTCATGAGTTTCATCTGCCATCCTGCACAACCACCGAACTCGGGAACATTCCGACCTGATCGTAGCTGTGCTAAATTTAGCACAGCTACGATCACTTACACTGAAATGCGGGGGGACGCCCAGCACAGGGCTAGTCCGCCCCGCACGTCAGGGCGCCCCCCCACACACACACACACACAAGTACAAACAAACATTGCAATGCTTTTGTACTTCTAGAGTAACTCCCAGCCAGTGCAGCTCCTGCGGCAGGCCGGGAGTTGCTCGTTGCTGCCCTGGGTCACAGCGGCTGTGTGTGATGTCACGCAGCCGCTGCGGCTTTCCCCCCACCATGCCACCCCCTCCTGCCCAGCGACTGCCTCTGCCTGTCAATCAGGCAGAGGCGATCGCTAGGCAGCGACAGGCATCTGGCATGCGCTGGCGCACTGTGGCGCCGACGCATGCGCAGTTCTGACGTAAGAATGAATTAATATTTTTTTTCTTATAGAGATCATTATCTCTGAGAGTGTTTGCAAAGGAATATCTAATTCAGCCACAGCAAAGTACTGGAAGAAATCCTACCGTATAATACTGCTTGTGTCCTCACTCCTGCCGTCCCCTGCTCTCTTCTACACAGCACAGATAACAGTAATATACTGTATATAGTGACTAGGATCAGTGTAATGTTTCTGCTGTAGCCCATCAGTGTCTGTGTGCTGCTACACTATAACGGAACCTCCCCTCTCACATGATCTTTAGTGATTTCTTCACTTCCCCAGAACTACTCATGTAAAACACATTACTAGGGCAGATGAGCACGCTCACCAGTGCTGGGCTGGCAGACTGTTTCTTATATCTTTCTCTGCATCCATTGGGTGATTCACTGCTCTATCTGACCGAGATCTACCAGCCCAAGGTTTTGGCACTGAGGCAACCACTTAGCAAAACAAAACACTGAGCAGGAAACTTCTTTCTGGCTATGAGGATACTTACATGACAACCAATATAACAGAACATAATGCAAATGTTGTAGCCACATATATATAAGGGGGGATTCAATTGAGAGTGAGGATTAGTGACGTAAAAAATCCATTCTTACCTCGCACCCAATTTTGGATTACCGCAGTGATGCGCACCCCCGATACCCGTGGAATCCAATAAAAAAATGGTCTCAGGGTTTTCAGCGCTGAAAACCCTGCTGCACTTAACAAAATTATACTCACCTGTCTAGAGTTCTCCAGTGGTCTCTGCGGCTCTCGGTGGGCTCCCCTCCATCTTCGTGTATGACTAAATCCACGTTGGCTATAGGACTTCTGATGTCACCACCACGTGACCCACAACAAGATGGGGGAGGAGTAAGGTCATAAAATGGGAACCAAAAATGTACCCTCGCAGACTCGCTTCCCTTGCCATGCTTGGCTACGTGGCTTGCTTTGCTTGCCACCGGGTTACTAAAGGGAGTAGTTGTTGACATGAATAGTGAAAGTTCTATCCCACCAGCCTTGCTTCTCACTTTGACGTCAGAGGTCCCTCTTGGATCTAGAACACTTGGATCTAGAATCTAGGCTATATTTTTTAACTGGGTAGGGGGCTGCTGGGAATCCTGTGGGCTGCTGGAAGGCGCAAGAGCTGCTGGGAGATGAAGTTCTTCCAGTGGCCAGCTTCGGTGAGGTCACAACCACATACCCCCCTGCATACACACACACACACACACACACACACATACACACTCCACAACACTACATATTCACCGCTGCTGCAGAAAACCTGGCTCCCAACGTTGGATACAGAAAACACTGCTTCAGAAGGTGAGTAATTACTGACTAATTAAGCTAATTAGAAACTTCCAATTGCTTAATTAGTCCTCTGGGTGGGAGGTTTGCTACCAAGGTCCCAGAGCAAGTCCGGTGATTTTTCCTAAAATTTTCGATTTTAGTAAAAATCAGACTTGGGGGTGCGTTATAAAAGACGCAGTGATTGCTATAGAAATCACTCCATCTCTGTCACAATCCTGTCTAAATTCATATAATTTGGTGACTTACCTCTATCATCTGTCCTGGATCCTGCATGTTTTCTGCTCACTGGGATAAACAGCTCACCAGTACCATGAGTCCCTGAGAGCTCAGTTCTCTGTCTGGAAGGTGAGAGTTGCTAACGAGTTGCACTAGTGTTGATTAACCTTCTGTGTGAATACTGAATTCAGGAAGTCTCTCTATGCTGTGTCTACACAACAATAATTGAGGATTGTTCATACTGTGCTATGCTTCCGTGCCAGCATCCACAAATCCAATGGCCATAGCAGATTTATGCAAACCACACCACGCTGGAGTTCCCTCCAAAATCAGCTATGGATGTTACCTTGACAGTTCCTGGTCAGATGATCTCCCTGGGTCCAATCCAGAATCCCTTCCTCATCATGTGAGTCGCTCATCCAGTCAGCAGTGAGCAAGGGATTTAAGTTCCAAGTTCCAGCACTGGCAAGCTGTCAGTGCTTTGTTGTCTCTCAGTCTGTAGTGAGCTCCTGCATCTTCAGCTGTATTGGACAGAGTGCTATTACCATCACGGCACCACCTGACTCTCTGGCTGATATTAAAGGGCCATAGCGCTATTTCCATCACAGCATGTCAAAGTGCACTGGTGTGCCATAACAGTACACCTAAAGACTGTTCTGCATTCCATCGCAGCATCTATGCCTTGCTAGTTCCATCCAGCATTCTGAACTCCTATCTTGTTGGTTCCGCCCAATATCCAGAAAACCTGCATTGCTGACTCCACTCAGCATTCACAGCAAACCTGCTCTGCTGATTCCGTCCAGCATTCAAAAAAAAACTGCATTGCTGTCTTCATCCAGCATTCCAGAAAACCTGCATTGCTGTCTTCATCTAGCATTCTACAAACCTGCCTTGCTGGTTCTGTCCAGCATTCTGAACTCCTACCTTGTTGGAAAGCCAATCCCGACATCTGGAAAATCTGCCTTGTCGGAAAGCCAATCCCGACATATGAAAACATGCCTTGTCAGAAAGCCAATTCCAACATCTGGAAAACCTGCCTTATAGGAAAGCCAACCCTGACAGCTGGAAAACCTGCCTTGTCGGAAAACCAATCCCGACAATTGGAAAACCTGCCGTGTTGGAAAGCCAATCCTGACATCTGGAAAACCTGCCTTGTCGGAAACCTAATCCCGACATCTGGAAAACCTGCTGTGCTGGTTCCTCCCAGCCTTCTGCAAATCTACTTTGCTGGTTCCATCCAGCATCTGGAAAACCTGCTGTGCTGGTTCCGACCAGCCTTCTGCAAATCTACTCCGCTGGTTCGATCCAGCATCTGGAAAATCTTCCATGCTGGTTCTACCGAGCCTTTTGCAAATCTGCTGGTGACTCCCAACATAGCTGGATGCCAGTAGGTATCTATTGCACTGGTGGTTCACACCACCAGTGTTTCAGTACCCAAATAGCTGGTCACTTCCTCTCCTATAATCCCCAGCCAACTGCCACATCTGCATGAGGAGATCATATCTTAAGCCTGTGCAATTCTGTCCACAACTCTTAAGTCCTTACCCAGAGACCAGACCTTGACTGGAACAACAAATAACCACAACCGTGACAATCTCATTTTCAGTCCTGCAAATGAATACCAAAACTCTACGGCTGTGGTAAAAACCCAGCACCGTGGGGCATTTTTTAATTTCCCACCAGCAATTGAATTCCCGCCCTAAGTGTCAAACATTTCACTGGTCTTGTTAACCATTTATTTTTATTGAATAAAAGAATAAAAGAAAAATATAAAGCATACAGATATAAATATACAGATTCCATAGCTTTCAATGCATTAAATACTGAGCCACTAAGGTCTGGAAGGGGCCAGATAGATAAAGCACCCAAGGATAATGGCTCCGGAAACCAGGATCCAGCACAGTCCCTCAGCATCCAGTGCAGATGGTAAGGCTCAAAAGGGGTCACAAGTAAAGTGGGAGAGTACACGCTTAACGCGTTTCAAACTTTCATAGTTCTTCTTCAGAAGTTATTTATTGCTTGTACTTAGTTGCTTATACCACCCTATTCTTTGTTGAATTCACGTACACTTTGGGGGTCATTCCGAGTTGATCGCTCGCTAGCAGTGTTTAGCAGCCGTGCAAATGCATAGTCGCCGCCCACGGGGGAGTGTATTTTCGCTTTGCAGAAGTGCGAACACTTGTACAGCAGAGCGCCTGCAAAATCTTTTTGTGCAAAACAAGACCAGCCTTGTAGCTACTGTTTGTGTGCGTTGATTCTAACGATGGAGGGACAGCTTTTGACGGCACACACCCACCCAGTGAACGCCCAGCCATGCCTGCATTTTTTCTGCCATGCCTGCGTTTTTCTAAGCACTCCTTGAAAACAGTCAGATGACACCCAGAAATGCCCTCTTTCTGTCAATCTCCTTGCGCCCGGCTGTGCGATTGGAATCGTCCCTAGAACCAGTGATCGCTACGACACAAACAACGGCAGCTAGCGATCAACTCGGAATGACCCCCTTTGTGTTTAGTTGCTAATACCATCTTGTGCATTGTTGCAATCAAATACAGTCTATGTTTAGTTGCTAATACCATCTTGTGCATTGTTGCATTTAGATACAGTTTATACTCAGTTGCTAATACCACCCTGTGCATTGCTGCACTCACATACTTTCTGTTGCTTATCCCAGCTAGTGAATTGGCCATCTTAATCAAGGTAGTATTCAGTGAGCGTCTCTCTGCACTAGTGTTTTACTCTTGCCCAGCCTCCTACAGTCACCTTGTTCATCGATAAGTCCTGGGGGTATCTGGATACAGGGTGGACCTAATTCACCATGGAAAGGCGGCTGCTAAAGGTGAAGCCTAGCATTTCAGGAGGCTAAAATACTGCTGGGCAAGTGTAATCCCGTGAGCGCCACCTTGTACTACCTGGTTGCCTTTGTAACTGTCAGGGCCGAGTGTTTTTTGTGAATCCGTTAACCCTGGACCAACCAAAGGTGTAGGTGCTGGGGTATGATGAAAGCAGGGAGGACGAAGAAAGTTCCGTTTCATATATTTATTAAAGGCAACAATTCCAGTAAGGAGTTAAATGACAAATTATTAATCACCATATATATATATATATATATATATATATATATATATAAACTGACGTATTGCAAAGAATGGTATAATAATAAGCAGGAACAGTCTTAAAGACGCATTGAAGAAATGTTCATAGAACTGAGTATTTAAACAGTCTTGTGAATGAATGACGAATTGTCCAAATGAAGCAATGATTGGTGCCAAACTGTAAGGAGTGTTAACTGGATATTGCAGACATAAATGAATAACTGTGGAGACCTCTACTGAAGCTTAAAGATTAAACTGAAAGGCTGTGAAGAATTGTCCTTGATTGCAGCAACAATGAAAATACAATACTGAATGGGTTACTTGCGAGTTCAGAAGATAACACAGCACTGTGAAACTGCAGCAGACGACAATGGTGATGAATGGGTTAAGTTTAGAGCTGAAAAAATGAGCACCTGAATTTAGTGGAATCCTCCAAAGGCTGTGTGATTGAAGCAGGCTGACAGGGTAACCTCTTACAAGACTCAGGAAATCCACTTGTTTGCCACTGGGAGAGCGATTAACTGACAGCACAGCAGGGAGTTTGGTGGATCTTTTGCAGTGAAGGCTGCAGGCAGACCTCTGGGATTGGAGGCGATATCTGGACCATGGGAATCACACGGGAATGCACGGAGAGAGCACAGAGCTAGGGCATAGAGTAGATACAACAAAGCACTGGCTCAGAGTAACATAATCCCAGCCTACTTAAAGGCAGCACAAGCACGGGATTGGCTAACACTTACCCACAGGTGTTGCACAAGTGCTCTCTGGTGCTCATTCTGTCTCCAACATGGCCGCCTCCTATACTGCAGACACACAGCGGTGCCTTTGGCCATTTGGTCCCCGCACTCCCAGCTCCCAGAACCTGCATCACCTGTGCCACTGACCACGCCGCGTCCCCACACGGCCGTACAGCACCGCAAGCAACTTCACTGGCAAAGGATGGACCCCAAAACCCGCAGAGGTGAGAGATCGGTTCGTGACAGTACCCCCCCCCCCCCTTTAAGGGTGGACTCCGGACACCTTTGAGCTTTGTCAGGATTCTTGGAATAGAATTTCTGTACCAGTCTTGGAGCATGAACATCTTCGGCAAAAACCCAGGACCTCTCCTCCGGACCATAACCCTTCCAATCGACCAAAAACTGGAGACGTCCATATCGGCAACGTGAGTCCACAATCTCCTTAACCTCAAATTCCTCATCCTGCATAGAGTGAACTTTAGGAGGTTTGGACAGGGTAGTATGAAACTTATTGAGAATCAAAGTTTTCAACAACGATGTATGAAAGGCGTTAGGAATTTTCAAAGACGGTGGCAACTTGACTTTGTATGACACAGGATTGAGTACCTTTACAATGGGAAATGGACCAATAAACTCAGGAGCAAACTTCTTAGAAGGAACTTTGAACTTCAGATTGCGAGTAGAAATCCAAACTTGGTCTCCTACCTTGTAGTTTGGTACAGCCTTACGTTTTCTATCTGCAAAAGATTTATAATGAGCAGAAGTTTGATCAACGACTTGCGCACACAACTCCAGATTTTAGATAAACGTTAAAGCTCTTGATCTGCTGCTGGAACCTCTAGGGCTGGTAATGGATGGAACTCTGGCACACGAGGATGAAAACCAAAATTAGTATAAAACGGCGTAGATTCTGAAGACGAATGAAAGAGATTATTATGAGCGAATTCTGCCAATGGAAGGCAGTCAACCCAATCATCCTGTGAGGAAGATATGTTTAACCGGAGAAAGGTTTCAAGATCTTGATTTACTCTCTCAGTTTGTCCATCTGTCTGGGGATGATATGCTGAAGAAAAATTCAACTTACTGTTTAAAGATGAACAAAGCGACCTCCAAAACTTGGCTGCAAACTGTGTTCCCCGATCAGAGATGATCTCTCGAGGAAGGCCATACAACTTGAAGATCTCAGAAATGAACAATCTGGCTAGTGAAGGGGCTGATGGTAATCCAATTAATGGAATGAAATGCGCCATTTTCGAAAATCGATCCACTATCACCCAAATGGTATTCCGCCCTTTTGATGGAGGTAAATCGGTCACGAAGTCCATTGAGATATGAGTCCACGGTTGTTTGGGTATAGATAATGGATGTAACAAACCTGGCGGAGAACCCCTTGGACTCTTATGTTGGGCACATTTAGGACATGCTGCTATAAACTCTTGAACATCGGCTTTAAGACGTGGCCACCAGTAAGACTGCTGAATAAATTTGAGAGTCTTTAGTACCCCAGGATGACCCATGAAGGATGAAGAGTGAGCCCAAGTAAGCAGTCGTTTTCGAAGATTTGTGGCGACAAAGGTTTTGCCTGGTGGAGGAACCGGGACCGGAGAAGTTCGAGTCATTAAGGACGTAGGACTCACAATGGCTTGATTCGTGGTAGCATCATTTAATTCAGAAGAATTGAAGGACTGAGAAAGGGCATCTGCTTTTTTGTTCTGAGACCCTGGACGGTAGGTGAGCTTAAAATTGTTTTAAATCAGAGAAGGCTTTGATTGCTTCAGGAGACCAGTTCATAGGATTTGCTCCCTTGCGAGTCAGGGCTGTGATGGGTGCGGCCAACGTAGAGTAATTCTTAATGAATTTCCTATAAAAATTAGCAAAGCCAAGGAATCGCTGAATCCCCTTGAGAGTCGTAGGAGTGGACCAGTCTCGGATAGCTTGTACCTTTACAGGATCCATACATAGCTCTGTGGCGGAAATGATGTAACCAAGGAACGGTATAGAAGATACTTCAAAAGTACACTTCTCCAACTTACAATATAGTCGATTTTTCCTCAGACGTGTCAGTACCTCTTTCACTTGGTGACGGTGAGACTTCAGATCCTTGGAGAATATTAACATATCATCCAAGTACACTACTAAACACTTGTAGAGAAGATCATGAAAAAGTTCATTCACATAGCTTTGGAAAACTGCAGGCGCATTACAAAGACCAAAAGGCATTACAGGGTATTCGTAATGCCCATCCCGGGTATTAAAGGCAGTCTTCCATTCGTCCCCTGCACGGATGCGGATTAAATTGTAGGCCCCACGAAGATCTAATTTTGTAAACACAGTAGCTCCCTTTACCCGGTCAAATAATTCTGGAATTAACGGCAATGGGTACTTGTTTTTCACAGTGATCTCATTAAATCCGCAATAATCTATGTATGGTCGTAAACCACCATCTTTCTTCTTAACGAAGAAGAATCCGGCTCCTGCAGGTGAAGAAGATGGTCTAATAAATCCTTTGGTTAAATTCTCTTGTATATAATCAGACATAGCTTGAGTCTCTGGGATGGACAGTGGATAAATTCGCCCCCTAGGAGGTGTTGTGCCCGGCACCAAAACGATTGGGCAGTCCCATTCGCGATGAGGGGGTAAGGAGTCTGCCACTTGTTTACTGAAGACATCCACAAAAGATTGATAGACTGAGGGTAACTCGGGAAGACTAACTGACCGAGGGGTATAATTGAAGCTAAACAGTCCTTGGAACTGGATTCACCCCACGAAAGAATTTCCATGGTTTGCCAATTAAATTGTGGATTATGTTTCTGTAGCCAAGGTAATCCAAGTATCACATCATGAGAGGCTTTGGGAATCACGAGGAAGGAAATATATTCGGAATGGAGCACACCTACTTTCATCTTGAGACATACGGTTCGATGAGTAATTATGCCGTCTGGAATTCGACTTCCATCCACTGCTGTAACAGCAACTGCTACTTCCAGAGGCATGGTTTGAACTTTAGATCGTATGACAAAGGCTGAGGAGATGAAGTTTTCGGCTGCACCGGAATCTAGGAGAGCTGAAACTTTAACTGTAGAACTCGGAACTTCTAAACGAATAGGCAAAGTCAGCTCTTTCCCGGAACGTGATTCCAAAGTAACTCCTAGCTTAACTTCTCTTGAATAAGCTAGGAGCGAGAGTTTCCCGGCCGGAGTTTGCAAGACTTAACTAAATGTTCGGAGGACCCGCAGTACATGCAGAGGTTACCCTGTCGACGACTAATTCGTCCCTTGTCACGAACCGGTCTCTCACCTTTGCGGGTTCTGGGGTTCATCCGTTGCCAGTGCGGTTGCTCGCGGTGCTGTGCGCCCGTGTGGGGACACGGCGTGATCAATGGCACAGGTAATGCAGAGTCTGGGAACTGTGAGTGCGGGGACCAAATGGCCTAAGGCACTGCGGTGTGTCTGCTGTATAGGAGGTGGCCATGTTGGAGACCAAATAGCTAATACTGAGCACTTGTGAAAACACCTGTGGGCAGGTGTAAGCCAATCCCGTGCTTGTGCTGCCTTTAAGTAGGCTGGGATTATGTTACTCTGGGCCAGTGCTTTGTTGTATCAAAGCTGTGCTCTAGCTCTGAGCTCTCTCCGTGCATTCCTGTGTGATTCCCGTGGTCCAGATATCGCCTCCGTTCCCAGAGGTCCGTCTGCAGCCTTCACTGCCGAAAGATCCACCGGCTCTCCGCTGTGCTGTCAGTTAATTGCACTCCTATTGGAAATAGTTGGATTCCCAGTGTCCTGCATGAGGTTACCTTGTCAGTCTGCCTATCATTCAAAGTCTGGAGGATTCTGTTTCTCTCAGCTGTTCGTTTGTTCAACTCTGCATTTAACCCATTCATCACCTTGTCTTCTACTACAGTTTCACAGTGATCTCCGGAACCCGCAAGTAACCCAATTCAGTACTTTTATTTGCTATGTTGTCATTACAAGGATAATTCATCACAGTTTCTCAGTTAACCCTCAAAACTCCATTGCAAATTCTTACAGTTAATTCACCATGTCTGCATTAACCAGTTAAACACAATCTGCAGTTCAGCATCAAAGCTTGTTTATATTTGGACAATTCAACATTTATTCTTCAGCTTGTTTTTGCATATGTTTCCATGAACATTTCTTTTATTTATTTTTGAGTTTTCTCTTGCATATTATTTCTGCCATTCTTGCAATATTTCAGTATAATGATGATTAACAACTAGTCATTTAACTCCTTACTGAATTGTTATTTAATAAATATATGAAGCGGAACTTTCTTCATCCTCCCTGCTTTCTTCATACCCCAGCACCTACACCTGTGGTTGGTTCCGGGTTAACGGATTCACAAAAACACCCGGGCCTGACAGTAAGCACTGGCCACATGGATCCGTCAAGTGACCAATTCGCAGGAGGCGGTGCTACGTCAGATATCCTTTCCCGTCTGGAAAACCAGGAGTCTATACAGACACAAATAGTGCAGTTTATGCAAACTATGGCAGACCGTTTAGAGACTCTTCATACAGCTATTAAAATGTCTCAAGTTCAGATTCCAACTCCGGTTGTCCCAGTTACCACTACAGCTTCTCCTGTGATGCTGCCTACGTCCCGCTTGCAGTTACCCTCTCCAAGTAAGTTTGACGGGACTCCAAAACTTTGCAGAGGATTCCTGAATCAATGCGAGATCCAGTTCGAACTGATGTCCGCCAGTTTCCCATCAGCTCGTTCTAAGGTCGCATATATTATTGCCCTCCTCTCTGGTCAGGCTCTGGAGTGGGCATCACCATTATGGGAGAGAGGTGATCCTATCCTCTCTAATTACAAAGAGTTTGTATCTTCCTTCCGGAGAATCTTTGACGAACCAGGCAGGACCACCTCAGCATCCTTGGAGATTCTCCGTCTACGTCAAGGTTTACGTCCTGTCAGTCAATATATTATTCAGTTTCGCACGTTGTCTTCAGAGTTAAACTGGAATGAGGAGGCCCTGATCGCCGCGTTTTGGAATGGACTTTCAGAGAGAATCAAGGATGATTTAACTATCCGGGACGTGCCAACTAAACTGGATGAATTGATTTCTCTCTGTAACAAATTTGACCTACGCTACAGGGAGCGATGTTTAGAGAAATCCAGGGCAGAGCGATCCAGTCCACGTTATCATCCTAGGCCTCGACAAGACTCTTCTTCACAGTCTCCGGTAACGACAGAAGAACCTATGCAGATTGGGCGCTCTCGCCTCACAGAAGAGGAACGACTTCGTCGTCGACAGGGTAACCTCTGCATGTACTGTGGGTCCTCCGAACACTTAGTTAAATTCTGCAAACTCCGACCGGGAAACTCTCGCTCCTAGCTTATTCAAGAGAGGTTAAGCTAGGAGTTACTCTAGAATCACGTTCTGGGAAAGAGCCGACCTTGTCTATTCAATTAGAAGTTCCAAGTTCTACAGTGAAAGTTTCAGCTCTCCTAGATTCCGAGGCAGCCGAGAACTTCATCTCCTCAGCCTTTGTCATGCGGTCTAAAGTTCAAACCATGCCTCTGGAAGCAGCAGTTGCCGTTACAGCAGTGGATGGAAGTCGAATTCCAGATGGTATAATTACTCATCGAACCGTATGTCTCAAGATGAAAGTTGGTGTGCTCCATTCCGAATACCTCTCCTTCTACGTGATTCCCAAAGCCTCTCAAGATGTGATACTTGGTTGCCTTGGCTGCAGAAACATAATCCTCAACTCAATTGGCAAACCATGGAAGTCCTTTCGTGGGGTAAATCTTGTACCAAGGACTGTTTAGCCTCTATTGTACCTCTCCGGTCAATTAGCCTTCCCGACCTACCTCCGGTGTATCAATCTTTTGCAGATGTTTTCAGTAAACAAGCAGCAGACTCTCTACCTCCTCACCGCGAATGGGACTGCCCAATCGTCCTGGTTCCAGGCAAAACCCCTCCTAGGGGACGAATTTATCCGCTATCCATCCCAGAGACGCAAGCTATGTCTGACTATATACAGGAAAATCTAATCAAAGGATTTATCAGACCATCTTCTTCACCTGCAGGAGCCGGATTCTTTTTCGTTAAGAAGAAGGACGGTGGGTTACGACCATGCATAGATTACCGTGGACTCAATGAGATCACTGTGAAAAACAAGTATCCATTACCCTTAATTCCAGAATTATTTGACCGGGTAAAGGGAGCTACTGTGTTTACAAAACTGGATCTCCGAGGGGCCTACAATTTAATCCGCATCCGTGCAGGGGACGAGTGGAAGACTGCTTTTAATACCCGGGATGGGCATTACGAATACCTCGTAATGCCCTTTGGTCTTTGTAATGCACCTGCAGTTTTTCAAAGCTATGTGAATGAACTTTTTCGTGATCTTCTCTACAAGTGTCTAGTAGTGTACCTGGATGATATCCTAATATTCTCTAAGGATCTAAAGTCTCACCGTCACCAAGTTAAAGAGGTACTGACACGTCTGAGGAAAAATCAACTTTATTGTAAGTTAGAGAAGTGCACTTTTGAAGTATCTTCCATACCGTTCCTTGGTTACATCATTTCGGGATCAGAGCTATGTATGGATCCAGGTAAGGTACAAGCTATCCGAGATTGGTCCACTCCTTCAACTCTCAAGGGGATTCAGCGATTTCTTGGCTTTGCGAATTTCTATAGGAGATTCATCAAGAATTATTCTACGTTAGCTGCTCCCATCACAGCCTTAACTCGCAAGGGAGCAAATCCTATGAACTGGTCTTCTGAAGCAATCAAAGCCTTCTCTGATTTAAAGCAAGCCTTTGTGTCAGCCCCCATTCTTCGACAGCCTGATTTGAATCGTCCCTTTCTACTAGAGGTGGATGCATCTACAGAAGCAGTAGGAGCTGTGTTGTCACAAGTCTTTGAAGATAAAAAGGTCCATCCCTGTGGATATTTCTCCCGTAAGTTCCTCCCGGCAGAACGTAATTATGCAATCGGTGAGCAAGAGTTACTTGCCATCAAGTTGGCATTTGAGGAGTGGAGATACCTTCTAGAAGGAGCACAACATCGCATTACAGTTTATACTGATCATAAGAATCTTCTGTATCTGCAGTCAGCTCAGTGTTTGAATCCACGACAAGCTCGATGGGCGCTTTTCTTCTCACGATTTGATTTCAAACTCACCTATCGTCCAGGGTCTCAGAACAAAAAGGCAGATGCCCTTTCCCGGTCCTTTGCTTCTTCTGAATTAAATGATGCTACCACGAATCAAGCCATTGTGAATCCTACGTCCTTTTTAATGACTCGAACCTCTCCAGTTCCTCCGCTTGGCAAGACCTTTGTCGCCACAAGTCTTCGAAAACGGCTGCTTACCTGGGCTCACTCCTCTTCCTTCATGGGTCATCCTGGGGTTCTAAAGACTCTCAAATTTATTCAACAGTCTTATTGGTGGCCACGTCTCAAAGCCGATGTCCAAGAGTTTATAGCAGCATGTCCTAAATGTGCCCAACATAAGAGTCCAAGAAGTTCTCCACCAGGTCTATTACATCCACTATCCATACCCAAACAACCATGGACTCATATCTCAATGGATTTCGTGACCGATCTACCTCCATCAAAAGGGCGAAATACCATTTGGGTGATAGTGGATCGATTTTCGAAAATGGCACATTTCATTCCATTAACTGGGTTACCATCAGCCCCTTTACTAGCCAGATTGTTCATCTCTGAAATCTTCAAGTTGCATGGCCTTCCTCGAGAAATTATCTCTGATCGGGGAACACAGTTTGTGGCCAAGTTTTGGAGGTCGCTTTGTTCATCTTTAAATGTCAAGTTGAACTTTTCTTCTGCATATCATCCTCAGACAGATGGACAAACTGAGAGAGTCAACCAAGACCTTGAAACGTTTCTCCGGCTATATATATCGTCCTCACAGGATGACTGGGTTGACTACCTTCCATTGGCAGAATTTGCTCATAATAATCTCTTCCATTCATCTTCAGAATCTACGCCCTTTTATATTAACTTCGGCTTTCATCCTCGTGTGCCAGAGTTTCATCCATTGCCAGCCCTAGAGGTTCCAGCGGCAGATCAAGAGCTTCAACGTCTATCTAGCATCTGGAGTTGTGTACGTAAGTCCTTGGTCAAAACTTCCGCTCGTTATAAATCTTTTGCAGATAGAAAACGTAAAGCTGTACCGAATTACAAAGTGGGAGACCAAGTTTGGATTTCTACGCGCAATCTCAAGTTCAAAGTTCCTTCTAAGAAATTTGCTCCCAGGTTTATTGGTCCATTTCCCATTGTAAAGGTACTCAACCCTGTGTCATACAAAGTCAAGTTGCCACCGTCTTTGAGAATTCCTAACGCCTTTCATACATCTTTACTGAAGCCTTTGATTCTCAATAAGTTCCGTACTACCCAGTCCAAACCTCCTAAAGTTCACTCTTTGCAGAATGAGGAATTTGAAGTTAAAGAGATTGTGGACTCACGTTCCCGATATGGACGTTTACAGTTTCTGGTCGACTGGAAGGGTTACGGTCCGGAGGAGAGATCCTGGGTTTTCTCTGAAGATGTTCATGCTCCAAGACTGGTACAGAAATACTTCTCCAAAAATCCTGACAAGGTTCAAAGGTGTTCGGAGACCACCCGTAGAAGAGGGGGTACTGTCACGAACCGGTCTCTCACCTTTGCGGGTTCTGGGGTTCATCCGTTGCCAGTGCGGTTGCTCGCGGTGCTGTGCGCCCGTGTGGGGACACGGCGTGATCAATGGCACAGGTAATGCAGAGTCTGGGAACTGTGAGTGCGGGGACCAAATGGCCTAAGGCACTGCGGTGTGTCTGCTGTATAGGAGGTGGCCATGTTGGAGACCAAATAGCTAATACTGAGCACTTGTGAAAACACCTGTGGGCAGGTGTAAGCCAATCCCGTGCTTGTGCTGCCTTTAAGTAGGCTGGGATTATGTTACTCTGGGCCAGTGCTTTGTTGTATCAAAGCTGTGCTCTAGCTCTGAGCTCTCTCCGTGCATTCCTGTGTGATTCCCGTGGTCCAGATATCGCCTCCGTTCCCAGAGGTCCGTCTGCAGCCTTCACTGCCGAAAGATCCACCGGCTCTCCGCTGTGCTGTCAGTTAATTGCACTCCTATTGGAAATAGTTGGATTCCCAGTGTCCTGCATGAGGTTACCTTGTCAGTCTGCCTATCATTCAAAGTCTGGAGGATTCTGTTTCTCTCAGCTGTTCGTTTGTTCAACTCTGCATTTAACCCATTCATCACCTTGTCTTCTACTACAGTTTCACAGTGATCTCCGGAACCTGCAAGTAACCCAATTCAGTACTTTAATTTGCTATGTTGTCATTACAAGGATAATTCATCACAGTTTCTCAGTTAACCCTCAAAACTCCATTGCAAATTCTTACAGTTAATTCACCATGTCTGCATTAACCAGTTAAACACAATCTGCAGTTCAGCATCAAAGCTTGTTTATATTTGGACAATTCAACATTTATTCTTCAGCTTGTTTTTGCATATGTTTCCATGAACATTTCTTTTATTTATTTTTGAGTTTTCTCTTGCATATTATTTCTGCCATTCTTGCAATATTTCAGTATAATGATGATTAACAACTAGTCATTTAACTCCTTACTGAATTGTTATTTAATAAATATATGAAGCGGAACTTTCTTCGTCCTCCCTGCTTTCTTCATACCCCAGCACCTACACCTGTGGTTGGTTCCGGGTTAACGGATTCACAAAAACACCCGGGCCTGACATCCCTCCTCTGTGAGGCGAGAGCGCCCGATCTGCATAAGTTCTTCTGTCGTTACAGGAGACTGAGATGAAGAATCTTGTCGAGGTCTAGGATGATAGCGCGGACTAGATAGATCTGCCTTGGATTTCTCTAAACATCGCACTCTGTAGCGTAGATCGAGTTTATTACAGATAGAAATCAATTCATCCAGCTTAGTTGGCACATCATGAATGGTTAAATCATCCTTGATTTTTTCTGAAAGTCCATTCCAAAACGCTGCGACCAGGGCCTCCTCATTCCAGTTTAACTCTGAAGACAACGTGCGCAACTGAATAATATATTGACTGACAGGACGTAAACCTTGACGTAGACGGAGAATCTCCAAAGATGCTGAGGTGGTTTTGCCTGGTTCATCAAAGATTTTCCGGAAGGATGATACGAACTCTTTATAATTAGAGAGAATAGGATCTCACCTCTCCCACAGTGGCGACGCCCACTCCAAGGCCTGACCGGACAGGAGGGCAATAATATATGCGACCTTAGAACGGGCTGATGGAAAACTAGCAGACAACAGTTCGAACTGAATCTCACATTGGTTCAGAAATCCTCTGTAAAGCTTTGGGGTCCCGTCAAACTTACTTGGAGAGGGTAACTGCAAACGGGACATAGGCAACGTCACAGGAGAATTGAACACCAAAAAAAGGAAAGAGAATTGCGCTCATGGGCTCATAGTGAGCTTATAATGTTAAGTGATATATTATAATATAATATAATCAGAGCCGGTAAATAATATACAAATGATTTAATAAGTATTATACTATAAATTATTTCAATAAAATATAACCAATATACGATTATAAGAACCTAAATATATCAGGCTAAAAAGTTCCTTGCTGGCCAGCAGTATTTAATGGCAAAGGATTTTTTAGGAAGTCAGTGCACTGATTTAAGCTGTGGTGTATTCAAACAGCAGATGGTAACTTAGTATCAGTCAATCAATGAATTGTAGCGCACTGAGGTGGAAGTGTCCCGGCTTAGAATATTTATTAAAGGTGTCTGTTTAACTCCTGGACTGAAACAGTGGTGTGGTCTTTCCCCCACTCCCGAGCGTCCTCGGGTAGGATTACCTTTCCACGGGGGTTGCCTTTTCAGTCACCAGCTCTGTATCGTGAGTTGATCCACGGAGGAAGTATAACACTTAATGCCGATGCTTCGTCCAATGCATAGAAGCTGCTTGCGGCGGGATGGACAGATGGCACAGTCCGATAGAACTCCCGCTCTGCTGAGCCGTATTTCCCCGTCTTTGCCACTGATGCTGCTGCAGCTACGGTAGAGTGGGCGGAGACTGACGCGTTTCGTCACGGATACCACGTGACTTTCTCAAACGTCACAGGAGAAACCGTTGTGGTAGCCGAAACCACCGGAGTTGGAACTTGGACTTGAGGTGTCTTTATAGCCGTATGAAGAACCTCCAAATGATCTGCCATAGTTTGCATAAACTGAACTATTTGTGTCTGTATAGACTCCTGATTTTCCAGATGGGAAAGGATGTTTGTCGTAGCACCGCCTCCTGCGAATTGGTCACCCGACGGATCCATGTGGCCAGTGCTTACTGTCAGGGCCGAGTGTTTTTGTGAATCCGTTAACCCTGGACCAACCAAAGGTGTAGGTGCTGGGGTATGATGAAAGCAGGGAGGACAAAGAAAGTTCCGTTTCATATATTTATTAAAGGCAACAATTCCAGTAAGGAGTTAAATGACAAATTATTAATCACTATATATATATATATATATATATATATATATATATATTTATAAACTGACGTATTGCAAAGAATTGTATAATGATAAGCAGGAACAGTCTTAAAGACGCATTGAAGAAATGTTCATAGAACTGAGTTTTTAAACAGTCTTGTGAATGAATGACGAATTGTCCAAATGAAGCAATGATTGGTGCCAAACTGTAAGGAGTGTTAACTGGATATTGTCAGGAATCGACTCACCACAGTGACATCTGTCCGTCGGTGCGGACTCCGTCCGGGGTTCCTACGTTCTGCTGTCATCCGCACCTCTGCCGCCAGACGTCATCCTGGGCCTAGGAACGCTCCTGTGACAGCGGGTGTGTGAGCACGCCGCGTTCCCGCCGGGCCGCGGCATGGGCGCCGCCATGACAGTCTCCATCGGTCAGAGTACGGCGGCCAATCCGGTGCTTGGCCGCACCTCCTTTTCCCACTCCAACCAATGCCTGCACACCAGGGGGCATATCAGGAGCTGCAGGGTGAGCCTGTGGTTATCCTGGACTTTGTGTCACTCCTGCGACCCATGTGTCTGGATCTGGTACCTGTTCCTCCATGTTCCTGGTTACCTACCTACACCTCCGTGTTCCTGGTTACCTACCTGTGACTTTGTGCTCCTGGTTATCCTCCTACAGCTCCGTGGAACTACAAGCCTCAGCAACACCTGCTTCTGTTTACAGACTTCACACTAATCACCAACCCAGTGTGCTTCAGCCTAGCAGTAGAGACTCGCTCCAGGTGCATTCCATCTCCTCACCTGTGATTCAGCTTGCTTGCTGCTTGTGCCTCATCACCTGCACTGTGAACGTTGCCAGTCTCCTGCCTCTGCTACCAGGTTTGCTGTATGTTACCATCTCTGCTGGTTTCATGTTTTAAACTGCTCTGGTTCCCATACCAGATTATCATCTATCAAGTTATCATTCATCAGTTGTCATTCATCAGTTATCATTCATCCATTGTCATATCTCTATTGCCATAGACTTTCAGCTTCCACGCTGTACCATTGACATTGCATTCCTTATTGTTTATTTCTGCTGCCTTTTGTGAACTTTGTGTTTAATAAACATCATTGCGCCCATGCGCAGAAACTTAATCCAGCCTCCTCACTTTCTCCCTCCTACCTCCACTGACCCACTAGCGCCCCCTCCGGGGACACAGACAAAACCAAGTCTGACAGTAAGTCCAGGAACGATGGACTCGGACGGTGGTCGGAGTGTGGGGTCAGAGGCCTTACAAAATCTGGTCTCCCGCTTGGATGGTCAAGAGGCTGTGCAGCAGCAGATGTTTCAGTTCCTGCAAGGGATGTCCTCCCGGATTGATACACTACAGCAAACCCTGCCTAGTGTACCTACTACTTCAGTTCCAGTTACTCCAGCGCCTGCAAGTGTTGTGAGTTCTTCTATGCCGGCTGCATCAGCTCCAGTGTCACGCTTGCACCTGCCCGTGCCTAGCAAGTATGATGGCAGCCCAAAGTTATGTCGCGGGTTTCTTAACCAATGTGAAATCCAGTTCGAATTATTATCACACAATTTCCCCACGCCAAGATCCAAGGTTGCCTACATCATCTCACTGCTCTCTGGTTCTGCCTTGAGTTGGGTGTCTCCTCTGTGGGAACGTGCTGATCCTCTGATGAACAACTACGCTGAATTCGTGTCAACCTTCAAACGAATCTTTGACGAGCCGGGTCGTGCAATGTCAGCCTCTGCAGATCTTATTCAACTTCGTCAAGGTACCCGTAGTATGGGACAGTATGTCATCCAGTTCCAGACGTTAGCCGCAGAGATTCAGTGGAACAATCAAGCCCTGGTAGCAGCCTTCTGGCATGGTCTTTCAGATCGGATCAAGGATGAACTGGCAACCCGCGATCTCCCTGAGCAATTGTCTGATTTAATTTCCCTGTGCATCAAGTTGGACTCTCGCATTCGCGAACGCAACAGTGAACGTGCTCGTAGTGAGCCGCGCAGGTCAAGAATGGTACCTTCTGTACAATTTCAGCCTCCAACTTCTGATGAGCCTATGCAAATAAATAGGTCCCGCTTAACTCCTGAGGAGCGGTCAAGAAGACTTCGTGAGAGACTGTGTCTTTATTGTGCGGCTGCAGGTCACCAGATTAATTCTTGTACAGTGCGTTCGGGAAACGCCAGATCCTGACTTGTAAAGGAGGAGTCAAGTTGGGATCTTCTAGACAAGCTCCTTCAAATCAAGACCTTATCCTTCCCGTGACTTTAGAAACTTCGGTTGGTCTTCAATCTGCATCTGCGTTAGTGGACTGTGGAGCCGCAGGAAACTTCATCACTCAAGCTGCGGTAGATACGTTTTGTTTGCCTGTCTGTGAACTCTCATACCCAGTCTACATTACCGCTGTAGATGGTAGCCGAATCTCCAAGGGGAATATCTCTCACCAAACTGTACCAGTAGTTCTGGGAGTTGGGTTCCTGCACTCAGAATTAATAAAGTTCTTAGTTATTCCTCAGGCAACCCAAGAGGTCGTTTTGGATATGCCCTGGCTCCAACTACATAATCCACAGATTGATTGGTCTACTTTACAACTTACTTCCTGGGGTTCACATTGCCGCCAGGCCTGTTTAGCCCAAGTTTGTCCTATCAAGTCTACTGAAGTTAAAACCCAGTCAAGTATTCCTGCGGCTTACCAAGATTTCTCTGACGTCTTCAGTGAAAAAGCCGCTGACGTTCTGCCGCCCCATAGAGAGTGGGATTGCCCCATTGACCTCATTCCCGGCAAGAAACCACCTAGGGGGCGTACCTATCCGTTGTCCGTTCCTGAAACTGAGGCGATGAGCAACTACATCAAGGAGAACTTACAGAAAGGATTTATCCGTCCTTCATCTTCACCCGCTGGTGTGGGCTTCTTCTTTGTTAAGAAAAAGGATGGAGGATTACGTCCATGCATCGACTACCGGGGTCTCAATGACATTACCATCAAAAATAGCTATCCATTACCACTCATCACCGAATTGTTTGACAGAGTTAAGGGAGCCCGCATCTTCACTAAGTTAGATCTCCGCGGTGCCTACAACCTCATCAGAATCCGGAGTGGTGACGAATGGAAGACAGCTTTTAACACTCGAGATGGTCATTACGAGTACCTGGTAATGCCATTCAGGTTAAGTAATGCCCCAGCAGTGTTCCAGCACTTTGTGAACGAAATCTTCCGTGACGTTCTGTACAAGTATCTTGTGGTTTATCTGGATGATATCCTCATCTTCTCCCAAGACCTCTCCTCTCATCGTCTACAAGTCCGTGAAGTCCTCCGACGTCTTCGTGAGAACCGGCTCTACGGTAAACTGTCCAAGTGCACCTTTGAAGTTTCCTCTATACCCTTCCTGGGGTATATAATTTACGGATCGGATCTCCAGATGGACCCGACAAAGTTGGAAGCCATTGCCAATTGGTCCATTCCAAATTCTCTCAAGTCTATTCAGCGATTCCTGGGATTCGCCAATTACTATAGGAAGTTTATTAGAGGATTCTCAACTCTCATCGCTCCTATTACCAACTTAACTCGGAAAGGGGCAGATCATTCCAACTGGTCAGAAGAAGCTTTAGCGGCATTCCAAAAGATCAAGCTGGCCTTTATGTCTGCTCCAGTTCTGTCTCAACCAGATGTAAACAAGCCGATCGAGTTGGAGGTGGATGCCTCTACGGTAGGAGTTGGAGCTGTTCTCTCCCAGAAGGGAACTGATGGGAAGATTCACCCTTGTGGATTCTATTCTCGTAAATTCCTCTCTGCAGAAGCTAACTATTCCATTGGAGATCAAGAACTACTAGCGATCAAGCTGGCCCTTGAGGAATGGAGGTATCTCCTGGAAGGGGCCAAATATCCGTTCAACATCTATACGGATCATAAGAATCTGCTTTATTTAAAGGCAGCCCAGTGCCTTAATCCTCGCCAGTCCCGGTGGGCTATGTTTTTCTCTCGTTTTAACTTTAAGCTTCATTTCCGCCCAGGTTCTCAGAATATTAAAGCTGACGCCTTATCCCGATCTATGGAGTCCGAAGAGGAAACGTCTGACTCAGTTCCGCATTCCATCCTGAGTCCAGTGGTATTTGCCGCATCTCAAGTTTCTCCTGCTCCTCCTCCTGGTAAGACTTTTGTTTCCC
This sequence comes from Pseudophryne corroboree, assembly GCF_028390025.1. Lineage (NCBI taxonomy): Eukaryota > Metazoa > Chordata > Amphibia > Anura > Myobatrachidae > Pseudophryne > Pseudophryne corroboree. The sequence continues at coordinate 97,729,771 of NC_086449.1, forward strand.
CAGAACTCCGTCCCAAGTTGTTGTCTTGGGCTCATCAGTCCAAGTTCACTGGACATCCTGGTATCCTGAAAACCTTCAAGTTCCTCTCTGAAACGTACTGGTGGCCGAAGATGAAAGCTGACATCAAAGATTTCGTGGCATCCTGTCCTAAGTGTGCGCAGCACAAGACTCCTCGTCAGTCTCCAGCAGGTCAGTTACAACCATTATCTGTACCCAGTCGCCCCTGGTCACATCTGTCCATGGATTTTATCTCCGACCTGCCCCCTTCTCAAGGATATAATACTATCTGGGTTGTGGTGGATAGATTTACCAAAATGGCCCATTTCGTTCCTCTCCAGGGTCTCCCTTCTGCCCCAAAACTCGCCCAAATCTTCCTACGGGAGATTTTCCGTCTACATGGACTACCCTCGGAAATAATATCCGACCGAGGTGTTCAGTTTGTAGCGAGGTTTTGGAGAGCCCTCTGTTCTGCCATGCAAGTTAAACTGAAGTTCTCGTCAGCTTACCACCCTCAGACGAATGGGCAGACAGAGAGGGTAAACCAGGAATTGGAAAACTTTTTAAGACTTTATGTTTCATCTTCTCAAGATGACTGGTTGGATCTGCTCCCGTGGGCCGAATTTGCCCACAACTTCCGCTACCACACCGCTACTGAGACAACTCCGTTCTTTGCTGTATATGGACAACATCCTCGTGTTCCAGATTTCCAAGAACTCCCTCACATTGATGTTCCTGCTGCCACTGCTGTCCTGAGTCAGTTTTCTTCAACCTGGAGGAAGATTCATGCTTCCCTCAAAAAGGCCTCCAGCCGGTATAAATTCTTTGCTGACCGCAAAAGACGTGCAGTTCCTAGCCTGAAACCTGGTGACAAGGTTTGGCTTTCTACGCGGAACCTCCGTCTTAGAGTCCCGTCGATGAAATTCGCACCACGTTTCATCGGTCCCTTTTCTATTGACAGAGTCATCAGTCCTGTGGCCTAAAAGCTTAAGTTACCACCTTCTCTACGAATACCTAATGCCTTTCATGTCTCTCTCCTCAGACCATTAGTCCTGAATCGCTTCCAAAGAGCTCTTCCAGTCGGCCCCAAAGTTCGAACTCAGCGGGGCGTGGAGTTCGAGATAGAGAAGATTCTGGATTCCCGTTGCCGGTACGGTCGTCTTCAATATCTTATCGACTGGTCCGGTTATGGTCCGGAGGAGAGAAGTTGGGTGAATTCGTCAGATGTCCATGCTCCAAGGTTGGTCCGTGTCTTCCACAGCACTCATCCTTCCAAGCCACGTGGGTGTTCAGTGCCCACCCATAAAGGAGGGGGTACTGTCAGGAATCGACTCACCACAGTGACATCTGTCCGTCGGTGCGGACTCCGTCCGGGGTTCCTACGTTCTGCTGTCATCCGCATCTCTGCCGCCAGACGTCATCCTGGGCCTAGGAACGCTCCTGTGACAGCGGGTGTGTGAGCACGCCGCATTCCCGCCGGGCCGCGGCATGGGTGCCGCCATGACAGTCTCCATCGGTCAGAGTACGGCGGCCAATCTGGTGCTTGGCCGCACCTCCTTTTCCCACTCCAACCAATGCCTGCACACCAGGGGGTATATCAGGAGCTGCAGGGTGAACCTGTGGTTATCCTGGACTTTGTGTCACTCCTGCGACCCATGTGTCTGGATCTGGTACCTGTTCCTCCGTGTTCCTGGTTACCTATCTACACCTCCGTGTTCCTGGTTACCTACCTGTGACTTTGTGCTCCTGGTTATCCTCCTACAGCTCCGTGGAACTACAAGCCTCAGCAACACCTGCTTCTGTTTACAGGCTTCACACTAATCACCAACCCAGTGTGCTTCAGCCTAGCAGTAGAGACTCGCTCCAGGTGCATTCCATCTCCTCACCTGTGATGCAGCTTGCTTGCTGCTTGTGCCTCATCACCTGCACTGTGAACGTTGCCAGTCTCCTGCCTCTGCTACCATGTTTGCTGTATGTTACCATCTCTGCTGGTTCCATGTTTTAAACTGCTCTGGTTCCCATACCAGATTATCATCTATCAAGTTATCATTCATCAGTTGTCATTCATCAGTTATCATTCATCCATTGTCATATCTCTATTGCCATAGACTTTCAGCTTCCACGCTGTACCATTGACATTGCATTCCTTATTGTTTATTTCTGCTGCCTTTTGTGAACTTTGTGTTTAATAAACATCATTGCGCCCATGCGCAGAAACTTAATCCAGCCTCCTCACTTTCTCCCTCCTACCTCCACTGACCCACTAGCGCCCCCTCCGGGGACACAGACAAAACCAAGTCTGACAGATATTGCAGACATAAATGAATAACTGTGGAGACCTCTACTGAAGCTTAAAGATTAAACTGAAAGGCTGTGAAGAATTGTCCTTGATTGCAGCAACAATGAAAATACAATACTGAATGGGTTACTTGCGAGTTCAGAAGATAACACAGCACTGTGAAACTGCAGCAGATGACAATGGTGATGAATGGGTTAAGTTTAGAGCTGAACAAACGAGCACCTGAATTTAGTGGAATCCTCCAAAGGCTGTGTGATTGAAGCAGGCTGACAGGGTAACCTCTTACAAGACTCTGGAAATCCACTTGTTTGCCACTGGGAGAGCGATTAACTGACAGCACAGCAGGGAGTTTGGTGGATCTTTTGCAGTGAAGGCTGCAGGCAGACCTCTGGGAGCGGAGGCGATATCTGGACCACGGGAATCACATGGGAATGCATGGAGAGAGCACAGAGCTAGGGCATAGAGTAGATACAACAAAGCACTGGCTCAGAGTAACATAATCCCAGCCTACTTAAAGGCAGCACAAGCACGGGATTGGCTAACACTTACCCACAGGTGTTTCACAAGTGCTCTCTGGTGCTCATTTGGTCTACAACATGGCTGCCTCCTATACTGCAGACACACAGCGGCGCCTTTGGCCATTTGGTCCCCGCACTCCCAGCTCCCAGAACCTGCATCACCTGTGCCACTGACCACGCCACATCCCCACACGGCCGCACAGCACCGCTGAGCAACTGCACTGGCAACGGATGGACCCCAAAACCCGCAGAGGTGAGAGATCGGTTCGTGACAGTAACACAGTCATTACAGTTGTTCCACATATCAGGCCAACCCACTATATCCATGTTTTATCCAGACTGCTTCCCAGGTATCTACTCCGAATCACAACACATGACTGGATATCAATTGACATAGTATATTGATTAACCATATGACTTTCGACCAATTTTTAATATAGAGCAAAAGAGAAGGGGAAAAAAAGACAAAATAAAACAAATAAAGAAATGGGGGGGGGGGGGGGGACTACCATGAGAGACCAGATTAACTGGCTAACCTCTTACAATCACATAAAGCACATTTAACAAGTACTTTAGTTTGGTAATTTCAGCCTAAGTGTTGAGAAGGCATTTACAGATTCCAAACATGGGCGGTCATTTAGATCTGATCGCTGAGCACCGCGGGCAATCAGGTCCTAACTGCGCATGCATATGCAATGGTGCGAAAAATCCAATCGCATGGGCATTCACAAGGTGACTGACAGGAAGAGACCGTTTTGGGTGGTAACTGAGCGTTTACAGGGAGTGTCCGGAAAAAACCCAGGTGTGCCCAAGCGTTTTCAGGGAGGGTGTCTGATGTCAGCTCCAGCCCTGAATAGCCTGATTCTATCGCACTGGAGTAGTAAGTCCTGGGCTGCGCACAGACTGCACAAAGTGAATTTTAGTAGCTCGGCATACACATAAGAACGCACACTTGCATGGAGGTGGCGACTATCTGAACGCAGGACAGCAAAATTAGAACAAACAATAGAATGTGACCACAACAGGTACGCTTCTTCCCCCATGCTGACTTGCTGATCGCGGCAGCGTTAACTTCAAAGCTAAATAAAAGATGGCCGCCGTTGGAGCTGCTGCATATGTGCAGTCGCAGGAAACCCTCCATATGCCCTAGTAGGGGTGGGATGTCAGTCACCACTGACAGCACCGCCTGACAGGATCCCAGCAGTCAAAATACTGACACCGGAATCCCGACCGGCACAATCCCGACATATTCTCCCTCCGTGGGTGTCCACGACACCCATAGAGGGAGAATAAAATAGAGTGCCGAGCGTAGCGAGGCACCGTGCCCGCAGCATGGCGAGCGCAGCAAGCCCACAAGGTGCTGTGTTCCGCTCACCACCCCTGTCAGGATTCTGCTGGTCGGGATTCCGGTGTCGGTATTACGACCGCGGGTTCCCATCCAGCGGGATTTTGTACTGATCCCGGACCTGTACACTTGCTGTCATGCAGGAGTCGGACGCGGTCCCATCAAAAGAGAGGTCTCCGGTGGCTGGTGCACACCGCCAGGAGACGTGCCTGCGACGGACATCTGTGGAGTGGCAAACAATCACTGCTGCTTACTGAACTCTCTGGCAGGAAGGTAACAGTTTCTACTCTAGAGATTACAGCTATATGCATCTCTCACCTCCAGACATCAGCATTTGGGAGCAGTGAGTTCGGCGCTGCATAGAGAGGAGGCAGATGAGCTTACCACAAGTGGAGATACGGCTGACTGTCCCATATTCAAAATACATAGTATCACATAGGACTACAATTATGATACAAAGTCTAAACTTTGAAGATATTACTATTTAAATGAGAACTTTTTTATACATATGCCGTGTCTAATATAGACACGATAATAGTCACATGACCAATATTTTTATGTTGTAGCACTGGATGCCGTTCATTGATCTGTTTTAAGCGGTATTAAATGTTTGTTCATAAAAAAGTTTTTAATGCATGATATAAAGAGATATATATATATATATATATAATATAATATATATAATTGCAACAGTGTGTTTTCAGTCATTTATGCACCTGGAATCTATTAGCGCATAGAGTCACCAGTCATTTGTATGTTCGTTTTTTAGTGTAGGTGGTATCCGCTTTCACTAATTGTAGCAGTGTGTAATTGTAGCAGTGGCGTAAGTTCTTCCTAGTTGCCCGGAGGCAACATAAATATTGTCGTCGCCCGCCCCCCATATTTAGATAAATATATGTATGTATGTGTGCATATACATATATATATATATATATATATATATATATATATACATATATATACATACATACAGTATGTGTGTGTGTGTGTGTGTGTGTGTGTGTGTGTGTGTGTGTGTGTGTGTGTGTGTGTGTGTCTGTGTCATGACCTGTTACACGGACAGCAGACACTTTACTGATGGAGATATTTCCTCCTGAACAGGAAGCATGAGGATTCTAACTATATGAAGTTATGTGTAGTTGTCAGTGAAGTAACTTCATATAGTTAGAATTCTCAAATTTTCTATACAGGAGCTAACCGCTTCATCAGTAAGGTGTCTGCTTCCAGTGTAATAGGTTGTGGTTTCTAATCCTGATGTATGATATTTGTAAAATGTGTATCTACAATGAAATAAAAAGGGTTTGATTTGTAAGGTGCAGGGACCAGTGAGATGGTGTCACAGAATGGGAGGAGAGGTGCCCCCTTCAAAGCAGGAGTCCGGCCGCAGATGACTCTGTTGCCTCCCAGAGTTACACCTCTGGTGTACACAGACATAGCTGGACTAAATTGCTGCTTGGTTTATTTATTGATAGATGATCTATTATAAACTATCGGATAAAAATGCATACTAGCGCCTGGAAAAGTTTTGTAAATAGTGATCACTGTGCCTTATAACCAATACAGGGAAATGGCACTAATGAGCCCATTTGAATGTGAACTTGAAATCTCTGATTTCTTTTTTCCCCCAAGAATGTAATAGCAACATAATGGGGGTAAGGAGTAATCAGGGAGATTGCTAGACTACTCAGGGAGTGAGGTAGTTTGCTGCTATTTCAGGGAGTCTCCTGCAAAATGAGGGAGGATAGGCAACTATGATTTAACTTCTGGCCAGGGGTTAAAGTGAGCCGGCACAGGGTGGAACTGAGTTCTGTCAGTTCCACTTGGAGATGGAATGCAGTTCCGCCTCCTCTGGCTCACCTGACCTGATGTGTGCCGGCGCCGCAGGGAGATGCCGGTCACCTGCTGTTACTGGCGGTGCCCAGCTCTCCCAGCACAGTTGAAGCCCGGCACCAGGAGCTCACTACTGAGCTCCTGCTTCCGGCTCCCGACTCTAGTGTGCGCTATGAGAGAGACGTCATGATGTCTCTCTCATAGTGCAGGGAGCTGGACGCCAGGAGCCGGACGCCAGGAGACCACAGCGGTCGGACGCGGGAGCGGGGCTTGGTAAGTATGGTGTTTTTTTTTTTTAAGGCATGTATACTGGGGGCAAGCTACAAGGGGTAAACTACTGGGGGCAAACTACAGGGTCACATTACTACTGGGGGCATTACTACTTGGGACACACTACTGGGGGCATAACTACAGGGGCTAAGCTACTGGGGGCATTACTATTTGGGGACTAAACTACAGAGGGGCTAAACTGCAAGGGGCATTACTACAGGGGGGCTAAACTACAAGGGGGCAAACTACAGATGGCATTACTACTAGGGGCATTACTACTTGGGGCAAGCTACATGGGGCTTACTACTGGGGCAAATTACAGGGGTGCATTACTACTGGGGGCATAACTACAGGGGCTCATTACTACTGGGGCATAATTACAGGGGTGCAATACTACAGGGGCGCATTACTACTGGGGGCATAACTACAGGGGCATTACTACAGCGGGGCTAAACTACAAGGGGGCATTACTACTTGGGGCAAGCTACATGGGGCTAACTACTGGGGGGCAAACTACAAGGGGGCAAACTACAGGGGTGCATTACTACTGGGGGCATAACTACAGTGGGGCTAAACTACAAGGGGAGCAAACTACAGGGGGCATAACTACATGGGCTAAACTACTGGGGGCATTCCTACTTTGGGCAAAACTACATGGGGTTAAACTACTGGCGGCATTACTATTGGGGGGCTAAACTACTAAAGGCATAACTGCAGGGGCTAAACTACAGGGGGCATTACCACTGGGGGCTAAACTACATGAGGCTAAACTACTGGGGGCATTACCAGTGGGAGGCTAAACTAAAATGGGAGAAAACTACTGGGGTCATAACTGCAAGGGCATTACTACTGGGGCTAAACTACAGGGGGCATTACTACAGGCAACATTACTACTGGGGGCAATACTACACAGGGGCATTGCATTGCATTACTAATGGGGTCACTACTAATGAGAGCATTGTAAAGGGGGCACTTCATAAGGGGTATCACTCCTGGGGACATAAGGGGCACTACTACTGGGGTCTTTGCATAAGGGGCACCACTACTATGGGCTCTATATAAGGGGCACAACCAGTACAGTGGACATTGCATAAGGAGCACTACTCCTGTGGTCATTGTAAAAGGGACACTACTGCTGTGGGCATTGTGTATTACTGGGTGCTACTACTGTGGGCATTATTACTATTGCCACGCCCCTTTCATTATTACCACGCCCCTTTCATTTTGAGACCACACCCCTTTTGGGGGGTGCGTGCCTAAGGCGCGCGCAATACTTTTATTGCATGGGTGCCATGGGAAGTGGGGGGTGAATTCAGGGCAAGGTTTCTCGGCGCCCTAGGCATAATTTCTGCCTCCCCCCCCTCCACCCCCCTCCTCCCCCTGAGGCTTTGTTAATAGTATGTTGAACCTCCTGAAGCAGCAAAATAGCAGAAAAAGAAAACCTTAAGACAAATATTATATTAAATGCACACAAGTTAAAAATGCATCAAGCCACAAATCCATATATAGTATAATACCACAGTCTGTTGTTTTATACAGTATTATAGAAAGCTACCTGGGTTGAAACTAGAACTTTATGGTCCCCTGTAGCAGAATCTTGAAAGGGCGACAAGGAGGGGATAGGGACACGCAGGATGATAGGGAGACGCCGGGCTGCAGGGAGGGGATAGTGAGACGCAGGACGGCAGGGAGGGGATAGGGAGACGCCGGGCTGCAGGGAGGGGATAGGGAGACGCCGGGCTGCAGGGAGGGGATAGGGAGACGCAGAATGATAGGGAGACGCCAGGCTGCAGGGAGGGGATAGGGAGATGCCAGGCTGCAGGGAGGGGGTAGGGAGACGCGGGACAGCAGGGAGGGGATAGGGAGACGCGGGATGGCAGGGAGGGTATAGGGAGACGCCGGGCTGCAGGGAAGGGATAGGGAGACGCCGGGCTGCAGGTAGGGGATAGGGAGACGCCGGGCTGCAGGGAGGGGATAAGGAGACGCGGGGTGGCAGGGAGGGTATAGGGAGACGCCGGGCTGCAGGGAAGGGATAGGGAGACGCCGGGCTGCAGGGAGGGGATAAGGAGACGCGAAGCTGCAGGGGCAGGGAGGGGATAGGGAAATGAGGAGCGACAGGGAGGGGATAGGGAGATGCGGGACGGCAGGGAGGGGATAGGGAGACGCGGGTGGAAGGGAGGGGATAGGGAGACGCGGGGCGGCAGGGAAAGGGTACGGAGACGTGGGGTGGCAGAGAGGCGGGTAGGGAGGCGCCGGGCGGCAGGGAGGGGATAGGGAGACGCTGGGCGGCAGGGAGGGGATAGGGAGATGCGGGACGGCAGGGAGGGGATAGGGAGATGCGGGCGGAAGGGAGGGGATAGGGAGATGTTGGCGGAAGGGAGGGGATAGGGAGACACGGGCGGCAGGGAAGGGGTACGGAGACGCGGGGCAGCAGGGAGGGGATAGGGAGACACCGGGTGGCAGAGAGGGGATAGGGAGACACTGGGGGGTGTAACTGTGTGTGCCCGCAGGAGCAGAGTTCTAACCTGGCGCCACAGCAGTGCATTCTCGCCTTTCGGATGCAGTAGACATCACCATCCACAGCGTCACCCTTCTGCCCTCATCTTGGGGCTTCCGGCAGCAGTAATAATGATAATGTTAGGGGGAGGGATCGTCGTCTGAGTCTGACTCTCCTCCGCATAATGCCGACAGCCCTGCCCCTACTCCATGTCTCTAGCAGAATTAGACGGAGCTGTGGGTATGAGAGAGCAAGTCAGGAGACGGGCGCCACACAGGGTGAGTCATCAACTTGTAAACAAGCGCACGGCATGTTAGCGCTGACGTCTAGGCTGTCTGTGTGGCGCCCGTCTCCTGACTTGCTCTCTCGTACCCGGGCCGCAGCTCCTTCTATTTCTGTTAGAGACATGGAGCAGGAAAACCAATACACTGCCGTTGGTGGCAGACTAGATACTCACGGCGGCCGCCACCGGGCTTACATAGAAAAATATAATTTTTTTAGTAAAATAGATCTAAGTGGAGCATGCAGCCCTCCAGTGGCCAGCGCCCATAGGCAGCTGCCTAAAGCTGCATAATGGTGGCGCCGGCCCTGGGTGAGTTTCACCACCTCTCTAGGACCACTTTAAGCACTGCTTCTGGCCACAAGGACATTGGTTTTTATTGAAGGAAATATTTAACACAACTATCGTAGAGTGTGCACACTGCACTTTTTAAAAAAAGGTAGAAGCACAAAGGGGCGTACAAACTCCTTATGGTGGATTATAAAAATGATATGTATATGATGGGAACCTACACTTGTGATCAATGCCCCTGATGGGACACGCGTTGATGTCACACTTTGACAGTGAATAAACTGACACGAGTGATAAAGGATAAAGGTTGCAAATACAAATGTGCTGGTAATAATACAGGAGGACTTTGTTTCCCCCTATTTTTCAAAAAGGTGTATTTACATTGCTGCATTGAGAATGCTGATACATAAATTGTAACATCAGTCATCAGCAATACTCCCTGCATAGAATGTATAAATACTGATGGGACAGTGATGAATGTTACATATTGATACTGACTTGTGTTTACATTGGCCCTCATTCCGAGTTGATCGGTCGCAAGGCGAATTTAGCAGAGTTACACACGCTAAGCCGCCGCCTACTGGGAGTGAATCTTAGCTTCTTAAAATTGCGACCGATGTATTCGCAATATTGCGATTACTAACTACTTAGCAGTTTCAGAGTAGCTCCAGACTTACTCTGCCTGTGCGATCAGTTCAGTGCTTGTCGTTCCTGGTTGACGTCACAAACACACCCAGCGTTCGCCCAGGCACTCCCACCGTTTCTCCGGCCACTCCTGCGTTTTTTCCGGAAACGGTAGCGTTTTCAGCCACACGCCCCTGAAACGCCGTGTTTCCGCCCAGTAACACCCATTTCCTGTCAATCACATTACGATCGCCGGAGCGAAGAAAAAGCCGTGAGTAAAAATACTTTCTTCATAGTAAAGTTACTTGGCGCAGTCGCAGTGCGAACATTGCGCATGCGTACTAAGCGGATTTTCACTGCGATGCGATGAAAAATACCGAGCGAACAACTCGGAATGAGGGCCATTGTTGCAGTGTGAATGTAGTGGTATGACAAAACTCTTGTAGGAAGAACAAGTACACTCTATTATTGTAAGAGAAAAACTTCATGTTGAATGACTGCTGTGGTCATAAAAAGGCAAGATATTTTCCCTGCCAGGATTGAAAGCCAATTACTGTGCTAATCATTTAGATACATTTTGATCCTAAGAGACTAATACCCCTTTTACACTGCCAGCTAGTAACACGGGTTATTGCTGCAAAGCATAAAAGGCACCAGTTGGAATAATCTGGGGCAAGGGACCCGGTATTCCAACTCCGGCAGCTTGCAGTGTTGAACACGGGTTCAACTCGGCAAGCTGTGCTGTGTAAACGGGAAGACAGGCCGCATCGGCCCAACTCCCGTTCACAGTGTATGTAAGGGCAGCGCTTGGAGATCACGGGCATAATTCAGATTTGATCATAGATGTGCTAAATTTAGCACATCTACAATCATTTTCTCAAACATGCGGGGGGACACCTAACACAGGGCTAGTCCACCCTGCATGTCTGGCATTGCGCCCCCGTTCTGGTGCAAAAGTATTGTATGGTGGCTTTTGCACCTCGGCGAGTAACTCCCTGCCTGCGCCGCTCCTGCACTCTGGCAGGGAGCTACCCACCGCGTCCCGGGTCGCACACTGCCGCCGCGGCCTGTACCCCAACAGTCCGGAAATTACTGCGTTGTCCGGACCGCACTCTACCAACGGCGTTCTAACGCCATTGGCACACCCCCTCCTGCCCCGCGATGCCTCTGCCTGTCAATCAGGCAGAGTCGATCTCAGCCCTGAGATGCTTTTAGCATCTTACTGTGCTCCCGGGCTGCGCGAGCACACTCCATAAAAAAATTCAGACTTTAATTGATCGCTGCCGCTGCAGCGATGCAGCCTGAATTACCCCTCCATGTGATCTCCAAGTGTCGCTCTGCCGCATCACCGTAGACATCACCAAAATGCCGGGTTGCATTCAGTATGGGGAAAGGGGCCTAAGGCGGGTCATGCCCGGGAAGCTCCCATGTCAGGGTCCTGGGTGCAAAGTCCTTGGTTAAGTTGGTGTAAAAGCAGTATAACATAAATGTGATGGTTAGACGGTGTACTCTCTCTAGGATCGATGTCATATGATGTATGAATAAATTATTCTGTTGTGTAACTAAAGGATAATCCCTCTTTAAACAACATAGAAATTTTCACCACAGAGACAGTTTTTGTCTGTTAAGTATATAGTTTATTTCAGTGGTTTCCAAACTTTTTTGAATCACGGCGCCCTAGAATATCAGAATTTTTTTCACGGCACCCTTAGGCCAAAAATTTCTTATTGAGAAGTTTAGAAAGAAATATTACATTAAGTGGATCGCGTTTATATGTCATCCTTAGGGTCAGTTGTGTGGTGAGGGACAAGATTTGCTTCTGTTTGGCCACATATTTTATGACTGGCAGCCACCAGCACTGGTTTTGCCTATTATATTGACCATGAATAATTTGAATTGGTCCTGGACCACCAACCCAGGGCACCCCTGCAAGTGTCCCGAGGCACCCCAGGGAGCCACGGCACACAGTTTGGGAACCTCTGGTTTATTTGATAAGTAACAAAGGGATGACAATTACAGATTTGCTATTTGAGTCAGATATAACCCTTCTTTTTTAAGAGGAAAAGATAAAAAGTTATGTTTTAACACAAATAATCACAATAAATGAAATAAACACATATAATAAAAGAGTGCTAAAAAAAAAGGAATCTCCTTTGGGGCAAATGCCCAAGACCGGATACTAGAAAAAAAATGTAAAGCAGCAATGTCACAATAGTCAGATCATCAATAGTCCGATATATCGGCCATCAATGTTTATGACAATGTTTAATTTTGTTTTGTTTTTTTACAAAAATCGTGTTGGATATGTTTTGAATAGATTTTTTTAACTTAAGTCAATCATTAAAAAAATATACAATTTCTGAGCGTTTTTTCTAAAAAATGTTAGTTAAGTGGTTAAAAAAAAAAACGTAAACACAACAAACAGTTAAAAAAAAAATGAAACAAAGTATTCTGAAAAGTGGATTGCTGCAACCAGATCAGATTATTTAAGCCATATAGAAACACAAGACAGAATGAAAATTAAAATGTAATAGTGAGTTGTCCTTAACGGGTTGGGAATGCAGCATTCCAACCACGAGATCCCGGCAGCGGAATGCCGGCGGGGGCGAGCGCAACAAGCTCCTTGCGGGCCCGCTGCGCAACAAGCCCCTTGCGGGCCTGCTGCGCTCGCCACAGGTTCTATACCCACTCTATGGGTGCTGTTTACACCCACGAGTGGGAACAGTCCCTGCTAGTCGGCATGCCGACTGTTGGGATTTAAAGGGGTGCGGGATTTAGCCGTCGGTAATCTGACCGGTGGTCTCCTGACCAGGGCCGGCTCCAGGCCTACTAGCACCCTGAGCGAGAAAATTTAAGAGCGCCCCCAACCCCTTGCGCGCGCCGCAGGCGTGTGCGCTCCTGGAAAAGTGGGTGTGGCCTCCTGGAAAAGTGGGCATGGCCTCATAACTTCATATAATCAAACTATAAATAAATATATTTTCACCCCCCCTCTACGCACACAATTAGCAGCCTTACACATAACAGCCACAGTAGTGTTCCTTACACACAATGTCTCCAGTATAGTGTCAGATACACATAATGTGCAGTGCCAGATAGACATGATATGCCCCCCAGCAGTGACAGCTACACATGACATGCCCCGCAGCAGTGCCAGCTACACATGACATGCCCCGCAGCAGTGCCAGCTACACATGACATGCCCCGCAGCAGTGCCAGCTACACATGACATGCCCCCCAGCAGTGCCAGCTACACATGATATTGTTTACTTTTTAGGGCAGGGTGCTGATCACAGGGAGGGCACATTTTTAGGTTAGGAGGGCAAAATGATGTACATACTGTAAATGCTTGGTGCTCCCCTACCTACATAACAAGTAAAAATGTAGGGGCATTGCTTCGTGGAGAAGTGGCGTGGCCACATAATAGTGGCAATTCGCATTACACCACACAGTAGTGCAGCTAATACACATTGCACCAGGTAGAACCTCCTTTACACACTGTGCAAGGTAGAGCACAATCACACTTTGCACCAGGCAGAGCACGTTAGACACTTTGCACCAGGCAGAGCACGTAAGACACTTTGCGCCAGGTAGAGCACTGAGACACATTGCACCAGGTAGAGCACTGAGACGCATTGCCTAGTCACAGATGTCTAGCAGGAACACTACATGATATGCTCCCCAGCCGTACCAGCTACACATGACATGCCCCCCAGCAGTGCCAGATACACATGACATGCCCCCAGCAGTGCCAGATACACATGACATGCCCCCCAGCAGTGCCAGATACACATGACATGCCCCCCAGCAGTGCCAGATACATAAATGGCCACAGTGCCAGATATGTCCCCACAGTTCCAGATACATAAATGCCCCTACAGTGCCAGATACATAAATGCCCCCACAGTGCAGATATGCCCCCACAGTGCCAGATACATAAATGCCCCCACAGTGCCAGATACATAAATGCCCCCACAGTGCCAGATACATAAATGCCCCCACAGTGCAGATATGCCCCCACAGTGCCAGATACATAAATGCCCCCACAGTGCAGATATGCCTCCACAGTGCCATATACATAAATGCCCCCACAGTGCAGATATGCCCCCACAATGCCAGATACATAAATGCCCCCACAGTGCAGATATGCTCCCACAGTGCCAGATACATAAATGCCCCCACAGTGCAGATATGCCCCCACAATGCCAGATACATAAATGCCCCCACAGTGCAGATATGCCTCCACAGTGCAAGATACATAAATGCCCCCACAGTGCAGATATGCCCCTACAGTGCCAGATACATAAATGCCCCCACAGTGCAGATATGCCCCCACAGTGCCAGATACATAAATGCCCCCACAGTGCAGATATGCCCCCACAATGCCAGATACATAAATGCCCCCACAGTGCAGATATGCCCCCACAGTGCCAGATACATAAATGCCCTCATAGTGCAGATATGCCCCCACAGTTCCAGATACATAAATACCCCCACAGTGCAGATATGACCCCACAATGCCCTGCCCAATACATAAATGCCCCACACAGTGCCCGATCCATAAATTCCCCCACGATACCTGCGGTGCTGGGAGGGGGAGTGCTGCTGAGGGCGCAGGCGGACACTTCCAAAACTCTTGTGTGCACGCTATGCGTGCTGCGCGGCGCCGGCGTCTGACATCAGATGCCAGCGCCGCACAGCCACGCACACAAGAGTTTAGGCCGGGTAGCACTGCAGGCTGGCTCCAGGCACGAATATGGCGGCACCAGCGTGCGGCGCCCAGTAACGGTGGCGCCCCGCGCGGCCGCTCTAGTTGAACATGCCTGGAGCCGGCCCTGCTCCTGACCACCGGTCACATAACTACATTCCCTTTTAGCAGCTTTAAGCATTTTGAATGTAGATGATAATCTTGTGTTTAATTACAGGAGCTTGTATAACAACCATGACTTTCAAAAAGAATAATACTTAAATAATGTTTTATCTGTTACACAGCGCTGTGCAGTAAAGACCACAGCAGCTGGGTTCAGTACGATCTGCCGGCGACCAGAATACCGGCGCCGGCCGCCGGCTTACAGACAGTGTGGCGAGCGCAAATGAGCCTCTTGCGGGCTCGCTGCGCTCGCCACGCTACGCGCCACACTATTTTATTCTCCCTCCAGGGGGGTCGTGGACCCCCACGAGGGAGAATAGGTGTCGGTATGCCGGCTGTCGGGCTCCCGGCGCCGGTATGCTGGTCGCCGGGAGCCCGACCACCGGCATACTGAAGACCACCCCAGCAGCTGTGTGATAGATCAATGCTCACTACCAGAAGAGGAAACAAAACCTATGCACAGTCTTTCTCTAGAACTGAAACAA
The DNA here is from genome assembly GCF_028390025.1 of Pseudophryne corroboree. NCBI lineage: Eukaryota > Metazoa > Chordata > Amphibia > Anura > Myobatrachidae > Pseudophryne > Pseudophryne corroboree. The sequence continues at coordinate 97,745,074 of NC_086449.1, forward strand.
CACAACCCTGTACTTCCCGCTATCTCCAGGATATGTATAATTAGGCTTATGATGCAACGTACTGCAGAGAAGAATAACAATGTGGTGATTACATCCAGTCATCTGAATACACATAGCAACTTGTAGACATTAATCATCTCACGTACTTGAATTACTTGAAAGCCCATCTAGTGCATGTAGCAGAGTGGCGCAGCGGAAGCGTGCTGGGCCCATAACCCAGAGGTCGATGGATCGAAACCATCCTCTGCTAGTTTTTTATCTTTTTTGCATGCAACTGTATATTTATGGAACATTTAAAAACATCCATTAATAGTAGGATTGCAAAGTTATCCCACCTGCTACATACAATATTACACTCACTACTGTGATGTGGTTAGCTCCAAGTAATCTGTGGTCACATGACACTCTCACTGTTCCTGTGCAAACAGCAGCTGGCTGCATTTAACCCACTAATGCCTAAATATCACATTCCTGCTGTGCCTCTGGCAAGCCATGAATGCATTAATGTACTGCAAGTGAATCTATGGATGTTTGGACAGTTTTCACAGCCAAAACTTGGTCAGTGCCAAAATTGCATCAAAGGATTTTGTTGCATTTTTTGCGATGTACCAGTTTAGCTGGTACACAAAGAGCATTTTATATAGTTTATGGTTACAGATAAGGGGTTGAGATAGATACAGGTGTGGAATCTATATAGAGTGCGCACTATGAGCAGCTTGATAAAGTGACAGACACACAGAGGCAACTCTCTAAAATACCTCCACCCCAAACAGGTTTGGAATAATTGCAGAAGAATATGGTGTCAATACATACAACCAAGCACATCAATATGGTCCTGGACCCACTGTCATGTGTGGTCCTATCCTTGAGGATCTAAAATGTAATATTTGCCAACAAGGGGAAAAAAGAAATAAAGTGCATATAGTGAAGCACAGTTGTTACCAGTAAATGCCAGAATAAAGTGCATGGAGTACAGCACAATTAAAAACAAATTTAATAATGATCCCTAAAAACATATATAGCAGTAAGAAATAGTGTAGCAGCACAGAAAGATCCACGCAGGGAGTCCAATAAAGTGCAATCACCAGAAGCAGGTGAAAAAAGAGCACATAGGTCTATGAGTAACCGCAGCAACTCCTGCACCACATCCACTGGTTCTCCACACTGGATCTCCTGGTTTAATCAGTATTTGGATTCACCAACGCGTTTCTACCCTTTACATCGAGTCTTTTTCAAGGCATGCAGCAGTCTAATGTCCGTTTCCTCTGATCCCTCTATTTAAATGCATTTCCTACCAATCGCGGGGCGGCGGTCGCAGCTGGCTCCTATACAACCATTTACTACATGTCCCATGAGCCTTTCTGCGCCCCGCCGTCATTTCCGCTTCCGCCCGTCTCGTCTGTAACCATAGAACCCGGCCGGCCGCGTCCGTTTCCATGGGAACCCGCCTCCTCCGATATCAGCAGCGGGTAATCTGTAATGCTTGCCAGGCGTGGGGATTTCCATAAGTCCACCATTAAGTGCATAGTATATGTAAGTGAGGGAATATGTAAGTAGTAAAACTTAATCAATTACACATAATAACGGTTTAACTATACACATCCCTAAAGTGACTGCTATTGCGGTGCAACATGCAAAGAATAAAGTGCAAATGCTGTGCATAAAATGGAAAGACAATAAATCACAAAAAACATTTTACCTCGAAATCGAGGTTAAGCCCGCCCGACTGCAGCGTGCCCAATTCGTAAATAAACCTAATTTCTGCTTTTGCTAATTGTGTTTGGTGGTCCCTTTGCCTCCAGTTACCTTTAACCCACTGTACCCCTAAGAATCTCCTAATATCAGCAGGATTTTTATTGTGTACGGTGCGGAAATGGTCCGACAGAGCATGTGTCGCCAGCCGCCCCGCGATTTCTTGCTGCTATATATGTTTTTAGGGATCATTATTAAATATGTTTTTAATTGTGCTGTACTCCATGCACTTTACTCTGGCATTTACTGGTAACAACTGTGCTTCACTATATGCACTTTATTTCTTTTTTCCCCTTACAGATAAGGGGTCTGGTTCCGAGTCACAAAGATCTGTTCATGGATGGAAATTAGATTTTGCATATAGAGGTGTGGTTGTTCTTGCTGCCACCGTTGCTGTCTTTTGCATCATGCATTTGTTATTATATGCTAATATGGGCAGAAGCTAACCTGAGCATAGGGACGCCCACCGATATCACATCATTTCCGTCCAACAGTGTATAATTGCTGATACATCGGTACCTTTGCTGCAAATCGGGGCATGTTGCAGAATCTGAGTGCCTCTGCTCTCCAGGAGCAAGTGAGATCGCAACTGCTACTTTATGCAGGCCCACAAAATGGCGTGTGAACAGAAATGACACGCTTGCGTTTTCCTGACCACTCCCGGTTCCCAGCCCCAAACACTGTCTTCCTGTCACTCACTTTGAGCGCACTGTGGCTCAGATGTACGCGCAGTAAGAAAATGCACCTGAATAAGCCTCATAGCGCATGTGCAGATGGGAAAGTATGCGTTTATGTGTTTGTTTATCCTATTCTGATTTTGGTGCAAGGTTCCCGGCTCTCTGGAGCGGGCAGCCAGGTCAGCATATCGGGGATGGGGGGGGGGAGAGGGTGCAGTGTAAGGCGACGCGATGTATCAAAGCAGGCGGGGAAAGGCCTGGGAGGGGATACAGGGCGCGGTTTCTGCAATTGCGTCATTGTGACCAGCCCCCCCCCCCACACTATACAGTGCCAAGATTACCCACACTGCGGGCACGGCTACTATGACACGATTCACTCGGTAAGTTGACAGTTAACTAGCTGCTGCGGCCAGCTCCGGGATACTTGCCCACTTTTCTGCTGTTTTTAGGAGCCTCCAGTGGCGCACGCAGGGGGGGGGTTTCTGAGTACCCAGAAACCCCACTTTCCATGGACTAGATGTTTTTTCTTATGTCCACAGTCCTGCGAATCGCGATCGCTGCATTTTGCGCAAATCGCGATCGTGGCATTTTGCCGCTATTCGCGGGTCCGTGGGGAGATGGCAGAGGCACTATGAGTCTGTGATGCAACTTTCATAGAATTAATAATTAGGCCCCGCCCCCACGGCATTCTGCCGCGATTTGCGGGCCTGTGGGGAGGGGGCGAAGCCTAATTGTCACAATCCTGACTGTAGGTTTTATATTTGGTGACTTACCCCTGCCATCTGTCCTGGATCCTGTGTCTTTTCACTCACGGAGTTAAACAGCTTGTCAGTTTTCCTGAGTTCTCTGCCTGAGAGGTAATAGTTAATTAGCTCCACCTGTGGTGATCTCCTGTGTGAGGCTGAATTCAGTAATCTGAAGTTCAGGCTTCAGTGTTCTCTCGGCCTGCTAGGCCTCGCTGCACTTCACAGCCTCCTCTAGAGTAGTCACATGACAGTGACTTCACCTGACCCAGAGTTGTCCAATCCTCTGCCAGCCTGAGACTCTCTACATCACCTAATCCTGCCCACCAATCATCAGGGACCAGGAAGTATAAATCAGGAGGCTGAGTTGGAATCTGGGCCAGTTCCTCATGTCACATACAGCCTTGTGTGAGTCTTATGCTGAGCTCCCTTAAGGTAACCTTTGTACCTAAGTTCCTGTGGGAACTCTGTTCCCTTGTTACCGTTTGGTTTACTTGTGTGTTGCCATTTGATTTCATCATTTTCCCTGAGTCTCAAAGTAAAGGCACAGCTGCAATGTTTCGTCTTAAAGGCACAGTACTGAATTCCGTGTTCTCCACTGAAAACCACAGAAGTCGTGTTTCAGTTTTACTACTGTTGTAGTTGGGATCTCCAGAGCTCAGTACCTCGTGCCTCAGCATTTCCGTGCTTCCAGCACCTCGTGCCTCAGCATCTCCGTGCCTCAGTACCTCCGTGCTTCCAGCACCTCCGTGCCTCAGTACCTCCGTGCCTCAGTACCTCCGTGCCTCAGTACCTCCGTGCCTCAGCATCTCCGTGCCTCAGTACCTCCGTTCTTCCAGCACCTCCGTGCCTCAGTACCTCCGTGCTTCCAGCACCTCCGTGCCTCAGTACCTCCGTGCCTCAGTACCTCCGTGCCTCAGCATCTCCGTGCCTCAGTACCTCCGTTCTTCCAGCACCTCCGTGCCTCAGTACCTCCGTGCTTCCAGCACCTCCGTGCCTCAGTACCTCCGTGCCTCAGTACCTCCGTGCCTCAGTACCTCCGTGCCTCAGTACCTCCATGCTTCCAGCACCTCCGTGCCTCAGCATCTCCGTGCCTCAGCACCTCCGTTCTTCCAGCACCTCCGTGCCTCAGTACCTCCGTGCTTCCAGCACCTCCGTGCCTCAGTACCTCCGTGCTTCCAGCACCTCCGTGCCTCAGTACCTCCGTGCTTCCAGCACCTCCGTGCCTCAGTACCTCCGTGCTTCCAGCACCTCCGTGCCTTAGTACCTCCGTGCTTCCAGTACCTCCGTGCTTAGTACCTCCGTGCCTCCACGCATCCCAGTGCCTCTACGCACCTCAGTGTCCCCAAGCACCTCAGTGTCCTCAAGCACCTCAGTGTCCTCAAGCACCTCAGTGTCCTCAAGCACCTCAGTGTCCTCAAGCACCTCAGTGTGCACCTCAGTGTCCTCAAGCACCTCAGTGTCCTACGCACCTCAGTGTTCCCAAGCACCTCAGTGTCCCCAAGCACCTCAGTGTCCCCAAGCACCTCAGTGTCCTCAAGCACCTCAGTGTCCTCAAGCACCTCAGTGTCCTCAAGCACCTCAGTGTCCTCAAGCACCTCAGTGTGCACCTCAGTGTCCTCAAGCACCTCAGTGTCCTCAAGCACCTCAGTGTCTCCAAGCACCTCAGTGTCTCCAAGTACCCCGTGCCCTTTAGCACAGTTGAACCTGGTATTCTTCACTGATTCATCAGCGCCTTTCCAGTTCTGTCTTTCAGGAGACCTTCAGCGCCCCCACGTGCTTCCTGTCTGCCGACCTAATCCTGTATGAGGAGAGCCTAGATTCGGCCATCTCTGCCGCGGTTCCTCTTCCCAGTCATCGGAAGAATACTCGAGTCCACAACATTTCCAAACCAGGTCCGTAGTAGTATTCACATAATCCTCCAGTCGCCCGCACAGACTTCACTACACCGGGTTCACAAAAACCTCAGTCATGACAGTAGGAACTGGCCACATGGACCCGGCCGAAAGTGTTTGTCTGACGCATGACCTCCTAAGCAATATTGCAGGACGCTTGGGAGGTCTGGAGTCGACTCAGCATCGATTGGCACAGTGTCTGCAGTGGAATTCGTCCTCCAGAGATTCTATGACCTTCTGCTCTAAGACTCCTGACCAACTGCAGATTTTCTACCAGATGTTACTACAGTTACAAGAACTTTTGCCTAGTATTCTCTCTGTGATGCCTGATCTCCTCAGGAATACTACCAACGTTGTTGATCCTGTTTTGTCCCATTCAGTTAATAGAGTCTCTTCCTCTGCGCAAGGGAAAGTTTTTCATCAGAGCTATCCACGGCCCAAGCTCTCTGAAGCTGAACGTCAGCGGCGTAAGGAGCTACATCTCTGTCTTTACTGTGGAAATTCTGGTCATTTTGTTAAAGACTGTATTCTTCGCAAGCCAGGTAATAGTGACAAATCTCAGTATCATAGTGCTCATGTCTACAAGTCATCCACAGTATCCGATCCATCTGCTGCTGACGGGGGTATCAAGAAGGCTACTCTTCTGAGAGAGACTCAAATTTATGACTGGGGTCCGGTGGTTAAAAGACCTTATCCCAAGTTGGGTGTCCAGAGAAGAATGTTCAAGCCATTTACAGTCACAGAGGAGTCCGTGTCCACAGCCCCAGGAGGGGCGTCTTCAGAGCGTCCAGCCCCAGGAGGGGCGTCTTCAGAGCGTCCAGCCCCAGTGAGGGGTTCAGAGCGCCCAGCCCCAGAGAGTCTACAGGGTGCTGCCCAGCCAGAGATTCTACAGAGTGCTGCCCAGCCAGAGATTCTACAGAGTGCTGCCCAGCCAGAGATTCTACAGAGTGCTGCCCAGCCAGAGATTCTACAGAGTGCTGCCCAGCCAGAGAGTCTACAGAGTGCTGCCCAGCCAGAGAGTCTACAGAGTGCTGCCCAGCCAGAGAGTCTACAGAGTGCTGCCCAGCCAGAGAGTCTACAGAGTGCTGCCCAGCCAGAGAGTCTACAGAGTGCTGCCCAGCCCCGTGAAGAGGGGGCTCTTGCCTCAGCCCAGCCCCGTGAAGAGGGGGCTCTTGCCTCAGCCCAGCCCCGTGAAGAGGGGGCTCTTGCCTCAGCCCAGCCCCGTGAAGAGGGGGCTCTTGCCTCAGCCCAGCCCCGTGAAGAGGGGGCTCTTGCCTCAGCCCAGCCCCGTGAAGAGGGGGCTCTTGCCTCAGCCCAGCCCTGTGAAGAAAGGGCTCAGCCCGTCCCGGTTCCAGCCGGTCCAGCAATACTCCAGGCCCTGCCTGGTCAGTCCGTCCCGGTTCCAGCCGGTCCAGCAATACTCCAGGCCCAGCCTGGTCAGTCCGTCCCGGTTCCAGCCGGTCCAGCAATACTCCAGGCCCAGCTTGGCCAGTCCGTTCCGGCTCCAGCCGGTCCATCAATACTCCAGGCTCCGCCTGGTCAGTCCGTCCCGGTTCCAGCCGGTCCAGCAATACTCCAGGACCAGCCTGGTCCGTCTCCTTTGGCTCCAGCCAATCCAAGTATCCTCGGATCCAATCCAGTCCTACTCGTCCAGCCAAAGCTTTCTTCAGTTTCATCCTCTAAGCTTTCGTCTGATGGTTTTCCACCTATTTACTTTGATGGAGATTTATTGCAATATGCCACTCTGGTTGAACAATTTCTCTCTCGGATGGAGTCTGATCCTTCAGGTGCAGTAACTCTTTCCAACGTTACTCGATATCTGTTCCTGGCATTCAGAGGAAGAGCTTTGGAGTGGGCCAACATGCTCTTTGAGAGTAATGATCCTGTGTTCCATGACTTACAGACTTTCAGTAACGCTGTAGTTAAAGAATTTAGTCCTAAACCTTTGGAATCTGCATCAACGAAGGTCCTAAATTCTTCTGTATGAATTTCTCAAGTTCCTCTAAGATTCAAGATGGGTGTCCGGAGTCCACCCTTGAAGAGGGGGATACTGTCACAATCCTGACTGTAGGTTTTATATTTGGTGACTTACCCCTGCCATCTGTCCTGGATCCTGTGTCTTTTCACTCACGGAGTTAAACAGCTTGTCAGTTTTCCTGAGTTCTCTGCCTGAGAGGTAATAGTTAATTAGCTCCACCTGTGGTGATCTCCTGTGTGAGGCTGAATTCAGTAATCTGAAGTTCAGGCTTCAGTGTTCTCTCGGCCTGCTAGGCCTCGCTGCACTTCACAGCCTCCTCTAGAGTAGTCACATGACAGTGACTTCACCTGACCCAGAGTTGTCCAATCCTCTGCCAGCCTGAGACTCTCTACATCACCTAATCCTGCCCACCAATCATCAGGGACCAGGAAGTATAAATCAGGAGGCTGAGTTGGAATCTGGGCCAGTTCCTCATGTCACATACAGCCTTGTGTGAGTCTTATGCTGAGCTCCCTTAAGGTAACCTTTGTACCTAAGTTCCTGTGGGAACTCTGTTCCCTTGTTACCGTTTGGTTTACTTGTGTGTTGCCATTTGATTTCATCATTTTCCCTGAGTCTCAAAGTAAAGGCACAGCTGCAATGTTTCGTCTTAAAGGCACAGTACTGAATTCCGTGTTCTCCACTGAAAACCACAGAAGTCGTGTTTCAGTTTTACTACTGTTGTAGTTGGGATCTCCAGAGCTCAGTACCTCGTGCCTCAGCATTTCCGTGCTTCCAGCACCTCGTGCCTCAGCATCTCCGTGCCTCAGTACCTCCGTGCTTCCAGCACCTCCGTGCCTCAGTACCTCCGTGCCTCAGTACCTCCGTGCCTCAGTACCTCCGTGCCTCAGCATCTCCGTGCCTCAGTACCTCCGTTCTTCCAGCACCTCCGTGCCTCAGTACCTCCGTTCTTCCAGCACCTCCGTGCCTCAGTACCTCCGTGCTTCCAGCACCTCCGTGCCTCAGTACCTCTGTGCTTCCAGCACCTCCGTGCCTTAGTACCTCCGTGCTTCCAGTACCTCCGTGCCTCAGTACCTCCGTGCCTCAGCACCTCCGTGCCTTAGTACCTCCGTGCCTCCACGCATCCCAGTGCCTCTACGCACCTCAGTGTCCCCAAGCACCTCAGTGTCCCCAAGCACCTCAGTGTCCTCAAGCACCTCAGTGTCCTCAAGCACCTCAGTGTGCACCTCAGTGTCCTCAAGCACCTCAGTGTCCTACGCACCTCAGTGTTCCCAAGCACCTCAGTGTTCCCAAGCACCTCAGTGTCCCCAAGCACCTCAGTGTCCTCAAGCACCTCAGTGTCCTCAAGCACCTCAGTGTCCTCAAGCACCTCAGTGTGCACCTCAGTGTCCTCAAGCACCTCAGTGTCCTCAAGCACCTCAGTGTCCTCAAGCACCTCAGTGTCCTCAAGCACCTCAGTGTCTCCAAGCACCTCAGTGTCTCCAAGTACCCCATGCCCTTTAGCACAGTTGAACCTGGTATTCTTCACTGATTCATCAGCGCCTTTCCAGTTCTGTCTTTCAGGAGACCTTCAGCGCCCCCACGTGCTTCCTGTCTGCCGACCTAATCCTGTATGAGGAGAGCCTAGATTCGGCCATCTCTGCCGCGGTTCCTCTTCCCAGTCATCGGAAGAATACTCGAGTCCACAACATTTCCAAACCAGGTCCGTAGTAGTATTCACATAATCCTCCAGTCGCCCGCACAGACTTCACTACACCGGGTTCACAAAAACCTCAGTCATGACAGTAGGAACTGGCCACATGGACCCGGCCGAAAGTGTTTGTCTGACGCATGACCTCCTAAGCAATATTGCAGGACGCTTGGGAGGTCTGGAGTCGACTCAGCATCGATTGGCACAGTGTCTGCAGCGGAATTCGTCCTCCAGAGATTCTATGACCTTCTGCTCTAAGACTCCTGACCAACTGCAGATTTTCTACCAGATGTTACTACAGTTACAAGAACTTTTGCCTAGTATTCTCTCTGTGATGCCTGATCTCCTCAGGAATACTACCAACGTTGTTGATCCTGTTTTGTCCCATTCAGTTAATAGAGTCTCTTCCTCTGCGCAAGGGAAAGTTTTTCATCAGAGCTATCCACGGCCCAAGCTCTCTGAAGCTGAACGTCAGCGGCGTAAGGAGCTACATCTCTGTCTTTATTGTGGAAATTCTGGTCATTTTGTTAAAGACTGTATTCTTCGCAAGCCAGGTAATAGTGACAAATCTCAGTATCATAGTGCTCATGTCTACAAGTCATCCACAGTATCCGATCCATCTGCTGCTGACGGGGGTATCAAGAAGGCTACTCTTCTGAGAGAGACTCAAATTTATGACTGGGGTCCGGTGGTTAAAAGACCTTATCCCAAGTTGGGTGTCCAGAGAAGAATGTTCAAGCCATTTACAGTCACAGAGGAGTCCGTGTCCACAGCCCCAGGAGGGGCGTCTTCAGAGCGTCCAGCCCCAGGAGGGGCGTCTTCAGAGCGTCCAGCCCCAGTGAGGGGTTCAGAGCGCCCAGCCCCAGAGAGTCTACAGGGTGCTGCCCAGCCAGAGATTCTACAGAGTGCTGCCCAGCCAGAGATTCTACAGAGTGCTGCCCAGCCAGAGATTCTACAGAGTGCTGCCCAGCCAGAGAGTCTACAGAGTGCTGCCCAGCCAGAGAGTCTACAGAGTGCTGCCCAGCCAGAGAGTCTACAGAGTGCTGCCCAGCCAGAGAGTCTACAGAGTGCTGCCCAGCCCCGTGAAGAGGGGGCTCTTGCCTCAGCCCAGCCCCGTGAAGAGGGGGCTCTTGCCTCAGCCCAGCCCCGTGAAGAGGGGGCTCTTGCCTCAGCCCAGCCCCGTGAAGAGGGGGCTCTTGCCTCAGCCCAGCCCCGTGAAGAGGGGGCTCTTGCCTCAGCCCAGCCCCGTGAGGAGGGGGCTCTTGCCTCAGCCCAGCCCCGTGAAGTGGGGGCTCTTGCCTCAGCCCAGCCCTGTGAAGAAAGGGCTCAGCCCGTCCCGGTTCCAGCCGGTCCAGCAATACTCCAGGCCCTGCCTGGTCAGTCCGTCCCGGTTCCAGCCGGTCCAGCAATACTCCAGGCCCAGCCTGGTCAGTCCGTCCCGGTTCCAGCCGGTCCAGCAATACTCCAGGCCCAGCTTGGCCAGTCCGTTCCGGCTCCAGCCGGTCCATCAATACTCCAGGCTCCGCCTGGTCAGTCCGTCCCGGTTCCAGCCGGTCCAGCAATACTCCAGGACCAGCCTGGTCCGTCTCCTTTGGCTCCAGCCAATCCAAGTATCCTCGGATCCAATCCAGTCCTACTCGTCCAGCCAAAGCTTTCTTCAGTTTCATCCTCTAAGCTTTCGTCTGATGGTTTTCCACCTATTTACTTTGATGGAGATTTATTGCAATATGCCACTCTGGTTGAACAATTTCTCTCTCGGATGGAGTCTGATCCTTCAGGTGCAGTAACTCTTTCCAACGTTACTCGATATCTGTTCCTGGCATTCAGAGGAAGAGCTTTGGAGTGGGCCAACATGCTCTTTGAGAGTAATGATCCTGTGTTCCATGACTTACAGACTTTCAGCAACGCTGTAGTTAAAGAATTTAGTCCTAAACCTTTGGAATCTGCATCAACGAAGGTCCTAAATTCTTCTGTATGAATTTCTCAAGTTCCTCTAAGATTCAAGATGGGTGTCCGGAGTCCACCCTTGAAGAGGGGGATACTGTCACAATCCTGACTGTAGGTTTTATATTTGGTGACTTACCCCTGCCATCTGTCCTGGATCCTGTGTCTTTTCACTCACGGAGTTAAACAGCTTGTCAGTTTTCCTGAGTTCTCTGCCTGAGAGGTAATAGTTAATTAGCTCCACCTGTGGTGATCTCCTGTGTGAGGCTGAGTTCAGGCTTCAGTGTTCTCTCGGCCTGCTAGGCCTCGCTGCACTTCACAGCCTCCTCTAGAGTAGTCACATGACAGTGACTTCACCTGACCCAGAGTTGTCCAATCCTCTGCCAGCCTGAGACTCTCTACATCACCTAATCCTGCCCACCAATCATCAGGGACCAGGAAGTATAAATCAGGAGGCTGAGTTGGAATCTGGGCCAGTTCCTCATGTCACATACAGCCTTGTGTGAGTCTTATGCTGAGCTCCCTTAAGGTAACCTTTGTACCTAAGTTCCTGTGGGAACTCTGTTCCCTTGTTACCGTTTGGTTTACTTGTGTGTTGCCATTTGATTTCATCATTTTCCCTGAGTCTCAAAGTAACGGCACAGCTGCAATGTTTCGTCTTAAAGGCACAGTACTGAATTCCGTGTTCTCCACTGAAAACCACAGAAGTCGTGTTTCAGTTTTACTACTGTTGTAGTTGGGATCTCCAGAGCTCAGTACCTCGTGCCTCAGCATTTCCGTGCTTCCAGCACCTCGTGCCTCAGCATCTCCGTGCCTCAGTACCTCCGTGCTTCCAGCACCTCCGTGCCTCAGTACCTCCGTGCCTCAGTACCTCCGTGCCTCAGCATCTCCGTGCCTCAGTACCTCCGTTCTTCCAGCACCTCCGTGCCTCAGTACCTCCGTGCTTCCAGCACCTCCGTGCCTCAGTACCTCCGTGCCTCAGTACCTCCGTGCCTCAGCATCTCCGTGCCTCAGTACCTCCGTTCTTCCAGCACCTCCGTGCCTCAGTACCTCCGTGCTTCCAGCACCTCCGTGCCTCAGTACCTCCGTGCCTCAGTACCTCCGTGCCTCAGTACCTCCATGCTTCCAGCACCTCCGTGCCTCAGTACCTCCGTGCCTCAGCATCTCCGTGCCTCAGCACCTCCGTTCTTCCAGCACCTCCGTGCCTCAGTACCTCCGTGCTTCCAGCACCTCCGTGCCTCAGTACCTCCGTGCTTCCAGCACCTCCGTGCCTCAGTACCTCCGTGCTTCCAGCACCTCCATGCCTTAGTACCTCCGTGCTTCCAGTACCTCCGTGCCTCAGTACCTCCGTGCCTCAGCACCTCCGTGCCTTAGTACCTCCGTGCCTCCACGCATCCCAGTGCCTCTACGCACCTCAGTGTCCCCAAGCACCTCAGTGTCCCCAAGCACCTCAGTGTCCTCAAGCACCTCAGTGTCCTCAAGCACCTCAGTGTCCTCAAGCACCTCAGTGTGCACCTCAGTGTCCTCAAGCACCTCAGTGTCCTACGCACCTCAGTGTTCCCAAGCACCTCAGTGTTCCCAAGCACCTCAGTGTCCCCAAGCACCTCAGTGTCCCCAAGCACCTCAGTGTCCTCAAGCACCTCAGTGTCCTCAAGCACCTCAGTGTCCTCAAGCACCTCAGTGTGCACCTCAGTGTCCTCAAGCACCTCAGTGTCCTCAAGCACCTCAGTGTCCTCAAGCACCTCAGTGTCTCCAAGCACCTCAGTGTCTCCAAGTACCCCATGCCCTTTAGCACAGTTGAACCTGGTATTCTTCACTGATTCATCAGCGCCTTTCCAGTTCTGTCTTTCAGGAGACCTTCAGCGCCCCCACGTGCTTCCTGTCTGCCGACCTAATCCTGTATGAGGAGAGCCTAGATTCGGCCATCTCTGCCGCGGTTCCTCTTCCCAGTCATCGGAAGAATACTCGAGTCCACAACATTTCCAAACCAGGTCCGTAGTAGTATTCACATAATCCTCCAGTCGCCCGCACAGACTTCACTACACCGGGTTCACAAAAACCTCAGTCATGACACTAATTATGTATGGTGACTGGCTCCACTGAATAATCTTAACTCATGCTGCAGTGCATACAAAGTGTACAGTAAGTGAAAGTGTGTGTGATGCATTTGCTTCTAGTTAATGTATTGATAGAAGGAATAATGCATATATATGTGTGTGTGTGTGTGTGTGTGTGTGTGTGTGTGTGTGTGTGTGTGTGTGTGTGTGTGTGTGTGTATGTATGTATGTATGTATATATATGTATGTATGTGTATATATATATATATATATATATATTAGTGATGTGCACCGGAAATTTTTCGGGTTTTGTGTTTTGGATTCGGTTCTGCGGCTGTGTTTTGGATTCGGACGCATTTTGGCAAAACCTCCCTGAAAAATTTTTGTCGGATTTGGGTGTGTTTTGGATTTGGGTGTTTTTTTACAAAAAACCCTCAAAAACAGCTTAAATCATAGAATTTGGGGGTCATTTTGATCCCATAGTATTATTAACCTCAATAACCATAATTTCCACTCATTTCCAGTCTATTCTGAACACCTCACAATATTAATTTTAGTCCTAAAATTTGCACCGAGGTCGCTGGATGGCTAAGCTAAGCGACCCAAGTGGCCGACACAAACACCTGGCCCATCTAGGAGTGGCACTGCAGTGTCAGACAGGATGGCAGATTTGAAAAAAAGTCCCCAAACAGCACATGATGCAAAGAAAAAAAGAGGTGCAATGAGGTAGCTGTGTGACTAAGCTAAGCGACCCAAGTGGCCGGCACAAACACCTGGCCCATCTAGGAGTGGCACTGCAGTGTCAGACAGGATGGCAGATTTAAAAAATAGTCCCCAAACAGTACATGATGCAAAGAAAAAAAAGAGGTGCAATGAGGTAGCTGTGTGACTAAGCTAAGCGACCCAAGTGGCCGACACAAACACCTGGCCCATCTAGGAGTGGCACTGCAGTGTCAGACAGGATGGCAGATTTAAAAAAATAGTCCCCAAACAGCACATGATGCAAAGAAAAAAAAATGTGCAATGAGGTAGCTGTGTGACTAAGCTAAGCGACCCAAGTTGCCGACACAAACACCTGGCCCATCTAGGAGTGGCACTGCAGTGTCAGACAGGATGGCAGATTTAAAAAATAGTCCCCAAACAGCACATGATGCAAAGAAAAAAAGAGGTGCACCAAGGTCGCTGGATGGCTAAGCTAAGCGACCCAAGTGGCCGACACAAACACCTGGCCCATCTAGGAGTGGCACTGCAGTTTTCTAGCGAGAGGATGAGTGCTTCCATCCTCATGTGAATCTGAACCACTAGCCATGAACATAGGCCAGGGCCTCAGCCGTTCCTTGCCACTCCGTGTCGTAAATGGCATATTGGCAAGTTTACGCTTCTCATCAGACGCTTTTAATTTTGATTTTTGGGTCATTTTACTGAACTTTTGTAGTATACTTGACGACACAGAGGTAGAGCAATGGACTACTGTACCGTACTGCTATATATATATACTGGTGGTCAGCAAAATTCTGCACTGTCCTCCTACTATATACTGCGCACAACTAAAATGCAGCACAGGTATGGATGCATAGTATACTTGACGACACAGAGGTAGAGCAGTGGACTACTGTACCGTACTGCTATATATATACTGGTGGTCAGCAAAATTCTGCACTGTCCTCCTACTATATACTGCGCACAACTAAAATGCAGCACAGGTATGGATGCATAGTATACTTTACGACACAGAGGTAGAGCCGTGGACTACTGTACCGTACTGCTATATATATACTGGTGGTCAGCAAAATTCTGCACTGTCCTCCTACTATATACTGCGCACAACTAAAATGCAGCACAGGTATGGATGCATAGTATACTTGACAACACAGAGGTAGAGCAGTGGACTACTGTACCGTACTGCTATATATATACTGGTGGTCAGCAAAATTCTGCACTGTCCTCCTACTATATACTGCGCACAACTAAAATGCAGCACAGGTATGGATGCATAGTATACTTGACGACACAGAGGTAGAGCAGTGGACTACTGTACCGTACTGCTATATATATACTGGTGGTCACAGCAAAATTCTGCACTGTCCTCCTACTATATACTACAATGCAGCACAGATATGGAGCGTTTTTCAGGCAGAGAACGTAGATATTTTCAGCACACTGAGCACAGATATTTGCAAGCACACTGAGCACAGATATTTGCAGCACACTGAGCACAGATATTTGCAGCACACTGAGCACAGATATTTGCAGCACACTGAACGCAGAAACCGAGAGAACGCAGTCACGTCCTCTCGCTATCATCTCCAAAGCACGAGTGAAAATGGTGGCGACGCGCGGCTCCTTATATAGAATACGAATCTCGCGAGAATCCGACAGCGGGATGACAACGTTCTGGCGCGCTCGGGTTAACCGAGCAAGGTGGGAAGATCTGGGGCTGCCTCGAAACTGTGTAAAATGGGTGAAGTTCGGGGGGGTTCGGATCCCGAGGAACCGAACCCGCTCATCACTAATATATATATATATATATATATATGTATGTATGTATGTATGTATGTATGTATGTGTGTCTGTGTTTGTTTGTTTGTATATATATATATATATATATATATATATATATATATATACTGTGTATGTATGTATGTGTATATATATATATATGTTTTATACCAATCGTGTGGTTCGGCACTCTCGGTTAAATCCAACACTTTCCTGGGTGCCCTCACAAGTAGAAACATATGATGACATAAAGTGCGGCACTCCGCAATTACAAGAAACACACCGCACAGTGGATTGCATCAACATTTCAATTTTAATGATTTTTGTCAGGATAACCTGATATCCTGATGAAAATCATTAGGATTGAAACGTTGATGCAATTCACTGTGCGGTGTGTTTCTTGTAATTGCGGAGTGCCGCACATTATGTCATTTTATATATATATATATATATATATATTCGCAATAGTATCCTCAAGCGCTTTCGGTCCACAACGGACCTTCCTCAGGAGGCTAATCGAAGTGTCTTATACAGCAAATAATGAAATAGCATTTCATCCCAGGCATCCAGCAGTGCTAAATTTAGCTGCGTAAAACAGCTAAAGCGCAACGCAATTTGCAGTGCTATATAAGAAACTGTTAGTAAATAAATAATAAATAATACATTCTAGTTAATTCCTGGTCGCAACATGAAAAGTGCTGTTTGGGTGCCCAAATTGTACACTTTTCACACATTTCAGCTCGCCATCTCAGGACAGCTGAAGTCTCCCCCCTGCACAGCCGAGAAGATCAATAATAGAATTGCTCCATCGGACACCATCTAGTGACAGCAATGGGGTAAGACAAGTGAAACGCCCCCTGTCTCTCTCTAAACTGTGATATATCACCCCCTAATCTCTTACTGTAGTCTGTGACTTGTGTAGAGGGAAACCAAATATGTGTATTTTATTAGAAAATGTTTACTATACTTGCTGTCTTTTGGGACATCCTCTCCAGCCAATAGAAAAGTGTGTTATTCATCTGTGCATTTTACATTCTGCAAACTGCCCTATTTCCATTATTCTACAACGTCCATGTTCTCTACATTCTGTGAAAAATCCCAGAACATAAGAAAGAATGATAATTATTTATAGATTATAACTCTACAATAATATAGTGCCATGATTACACCTTTTTATATAATTACTTTAAAGTTTGGCAAACTTGCCATTCTTTCCTGGAATATGTTTCCATTTTCAAAATGTCATCTCAGGTTCAGCAAATCTTTATCTATGGAGCATAATCTGCAAACATGGCAGATGCGAGTCTGTACCCGTGTGATAGACACGGCATCATACAGACACAAATGTGCCCAGACTTTCAAAGAAATACTGATATGGCAAAAAGTTATCTTGCAAAGAAATCTGTATGAAAAGAGGACATTGATGTACACACACACACACACACACACACACACACACACACACGCACACACACACGCAGAGACACACCCACACACCCACCATTGATTACAGAAGAAAATAAATTTACAATAACATGGATGCACAATACATTGAATATAGAAGAATAATTTCTACATTTAAAGTCAATCTCCTGCTTTACATTTGGTGAAGATGCAGGAAATAATTGTGTCAAACTGAGGAAGGAAATGGGTATAAATAATAAAATAATACTGTTTGCTATAAAGCAGTTTACAAGCTGCCTATAATTAGAGGACTTTAAATGAAAATAATTTTGATGGCGTAAAAAAAAAAAAAATAAGAATTTACTCACCGGTAATTCTATTTCTCGTAGTCCGTAGTGGATGCTGGGGATTCCGTAAGGACCATGGGGAATAGACGGGCTCCGCAGGAGACTGGGCACTCTAAAAGAAAGATTAGGTACTATCTGGTGTGCACTGGCTCCTCCCTCTATGCCCCTCCTCCAGACCTCAGTTAGGGAAACTGTGCCCGGAAGAGCTGACACTACAAGGAAAGGATTTGGAATCCAGGGTAAGACTCATACCAGCCACACCAATCACACTGTATAACTTGTGATAACCATACCCAGTTAACAGTATGAACAACAACTGAGCCTCAATCAACGGATGGCTCATAACAATAACCCTTTAGTTAAGCAATAACTATATACATGTATTGCAGAGTCCGCACTTGGGACGGGCGCCCAGCATCCACTACGGACTACGAGAAATAGAATTACCGGTGAGTAAATTCTCATTTTCTCTGACGTCCTAGTGGATGCTGGGGACTCCGTAAGGACCATGGGGATTATACCAAAGCTCCCAAACGGGCGGGAGAGTGCGGACGACTCTGCAGCACCGAATGAGAGAACTCCAGGTCCTCCTCAGCCAGGGTATCAAACTTGTAGAACTTAGCAAATGTGTTTGAACCCGACCAAGTAGCAGCTCGGCAAAGCTGTAAAGCCGAGACCCCTTGGGCAGCCGCCCAAGAAGAGCCCACCTTCCTTGTGGAATGGGCTTTTACTGATTTTGGATGCGGCAATCCAGCCGCAGAGTGAGCCAGCTGAATCGTGCTAAAGATCCAGCGAGCAATAGTCTGCTTCGAAGCAGGAGCGCCAACCTTGTTGGCTGCATACAGAATAAACAGCAAGTCAGACTTTCTGACTCCCGCCGTTCTGGAAACATAAATTTTCAAAGCCCGGACTACGTCCAGCAACTTGGAATCCTCCAAGTCCCTAGTAGCCGCAGGCACCACAATAGGTTGGTTCAAATGAAACGATGATACCACCTTAGGGAGAAATTGGGGACGAGTCCTCAATTCTGCCCTGTCCATATGGAAGATAAGATAGGGGCTTTTACATGACAAAGCCGCCAATTCTGACACACGCCTAGCCGAAGCTAAGGCCAATAGCATGACCACTTTCCACGTGAGATATTTTAGCTCCACGGTCTTAAGTGGCTCAAACCAGTGGGATTGCAGGAAATCCAGCACAACGTTAAGATCCCAAGGTGCCACTGGAGGCACAAAAGGAGGCTGAATATGCAGCACTCCCTTTACAAACGTCTGAACCTCAGGCAGTGAAGCCAGTTCTTTTTAAAAGAAAATGGATAGGGCCGAGATCAGAATCTTTATGGACCCTAATTTGAGGCCCATAGTCACACCTGACTGTAGGAAATGCAGAAAACGAAAAAACTGGAAGTCCTCTGTAGGGGCCTTCCTGGCCTCACACCAAGCAACATATTTCCGCCATATGCGGTGATAATGCTTTGCTGTCACATCCTTCCTAGCTCTTATCAGTGTAGGAATTACTTCATCCGGTATACCCTTTTCCGCTAGGATCCGGCGTTCAACCGCCATGCCGTCAAACGCAGCCGCGGTAAGTCTTGGAACAGACAGGGCCCCTGCTGCAACAGGTCCTGTCTGAGAGGCAGAGTCCATGGGTCCTCTGTGACCATCTCTTGAAGTTCTGGGTACCAAGTCCTTCTTGGCCAATCCGGAACAATGAGTATTGTTCTCACTCCTCTTTTTCTTACTATTCTCAGTACCTTGTGTATGAGAGGAAGAGGAGGAAACACATATACCGACTGGAACACCCACGGAGTTACCAGTGCGTCCACAGCTATCGTCTGAGGGTCCCTTGACCTGGCGCAATATTTTTTTAGCTTTTTGTTTAGGCGGGACGCCATCATGTCCACCTGTGGCCGTTCCCACCGATTTGCAATCTGCTCGAAGATTTCTTGATGAAGTCCCCACTCTCCCGGGTGGAGGTCGTGCCTTCTGAGGAAGTCTGCTTCCCAGTTGTCCACTCCCGAAATGAACACTGCTGACAGTGCTTGTACGTGATTCTCCGCCCAACGAAGAATCCTTGTGGCTTCCGCCATCGCCACCCTGCTTCTTGTGCCGCCCTGTCGGTTTACATGGGCGACTGCCGTGATGTTGTCTGACTGAATCAGCACTGGTTGGTCTCGAAGCAGGGGCTCCGCTTGACTCAGGGCGTTGTATATGGCCCTTAATTCCAGTATGTTTATGTGCAGACGAGTCTCCTGACTTGACCACAGCCCCTGGAAGTTTCTTCCCTGAGTGACTGCCCCCCATCCGCGGAGGCTTGCATCCGTGGTCACCAGGACCCAGTCCTGTATGCCGAACCTGCGGCCCTCGAGAAGATGAGCACTCTGCAGCCACCACAGAAGAGACACCCTGGCCCTCGGAGACAGGGCGATCAGCCGATGCATCTGAAGATGCGATCCGGACCACTTGTCTAACAGATCCCACTGAAAGATCCTGGCATGGAACCTGCCGAAAGGAATGGCTTCGTATGACGCTACCATCTTTCCCAGGACTCGCGTGCAGTGATGCACCGACACCTGCTTTGGTTTCAGTAGATCCCTGACCATGGTCACTAACTCCTGAGCCTTCTCCTCCGGGAGAAATACCTTCTTCTGTTCTGTGTCCAGAATCATGCCCAGGAAGGGCAGACGCGTCGTAGGAATCAGCTGCGACTTTGGAATATTCAGAATCCAGCCGTGCCATAGCAACACTTCCTGAGAGTGCGCTACGCTGACCAACAACTGCTCTCTGGACCTCGCCTTTATGAGGAGATCGTCCAAGTACGGGATAACTGTAACTCCTTGCTTCCGGAGAAGTACCATCATCTCCGCCATTACCTTGGTAAAGACTCTCGGTGCCGTGGATAGACCAAACGGCAACGTCTGGAATTGGTAATGACAGTCCTGTACCACAAACCTGAGGTACTCCTGGTGAGGCGGATAAATGGGGACATGCAAGTACGCATCCTTGATGTCCAGAGATACCATAAAATCCCCCTCTTCCAGGCTGGCAATGACCGCTCTGAGCGATTCCATTTTGAACCTGAACTTTCTCATGTAAATGTTCAAGGATTTTAAATTTAGAATGGGTCTTACCGAACCGTCCGGTTTCGGTACCACAAACAGTGTGGAATAGTAACCCCTTCCCTGCTGAAGGGGGGGTACCATTATCATCACTTGCTGGAGGTACAGCTTGTGAATAGCCGTCAGGACTATCTCCCTCCCCGTGGGAGAAGCTGGCAAGGCGGATTTTAGGTAACGGTGAGGGGGGCGTCACTTCGAATTCCAGCTTGTATCCCTGAGATACAATTTGTATAGCCCAAGGATCCACTTGTGAGCGAACCCACTGGTTGCAGAAATTTCGGAGACGCGCCCCCACCGCTCCTGGCTCCGCCTGTGGATCCCCAGCGTCATGCGGTGGACTTAGTGGAAGCAGGGGAGGACTTTTGTTCCTGAGAACTGGCTGCATGGTGCAGCTTCTTTCCTCTACCCCTGCCTCTGGCAAGAAAGGATGCACCTCTGACTCTTTTGCTTTTTTGAGAATGAAAGGACTGCATTTGGTAATACGGTGCTTTCTTAGGCTGTGAGGAAACCTGTGGCAAGAAAGTCGATTTTCCAGCTGTCGCTGTGGATACGAGGTCCGAGAGACCGTCCCCAAACAATTCCTCACCCTTATAAGGCAAAACATCCATGTGTTTTTTAGAGTCGGCATCCCCTGTCCATTGCCGAGTCCATAAGACCCTCCTGGCAGAAATGGACATTGCATTTATTCGAGAGCCCAGCAGGCAAATGTCCCTCTGGGCATCCCGCATATATAAGACGACGTCTTTAATATGGCTAAGTGTTAGCAATACGGTATCCCTGTCCAGGGTATCCAACCCCTCTGACAGAGTACCTGTCCATGCTGCAACAGCACTGCACATCCAAGCTGAAGCAATAGCCGGTCTCAGTAGAGTACCAGAGTGTGTATACACAGACTTCAAGATACCTTCCTGCTTCCTATCCGCAGGTTCCTTTAGGGCGGCCGTATCCTGAGATGGCAGGGCCACTCTTTTAGATAAGCGCGTCAGGGCCTTGTCAACCCTAGGGGAGGATTCCCAGCGTAACCTATCCGTTGGCGGGAAAGGGTACGCCATTAGTATTCTCTTGGGAATCACCACTTTCTTATCAGGGGAAGACCACGCTTCTTCACATAACTCATTTAATTCATGTGACGGGGGAAAAGTCACTGGCTGCTTTTTCTCCCCAAACATATTTACCCTCTTGTCAGGGACAGGGTCAGCCTCTGAAATGTGTAATACATTTTATTGCAATAATCATGTATCGGATGGCCTTAGTCATTTTGGGCTGTAATAGTGCCTCATCCTCGTCGACGCTGGAGTCGTACTCCGTGTCGACATCTGTGTCAACCAACTGAGATAGTGGGCGTTTTTGAGACGCTGACGGCCTCTGAGGCGCCTGGGCAGGCCCGGGTTGAGAGCCCGGCTGTCCCCCGGCAGCAACATAATCAAATCTCTTATGTAATGAGTTTACATTGTCATTTAAGACCTTCCACATATCCATCCAATCAGGTGTCGGCACCGACGGGGGCGATAACACATTTATCTGCACTTGCTCCGCCTCCACGTAACCCTCATCAAACATGTCGACACAGCCGTACCGACACACAGCACACACACAGGGAATGCTCTGACTGAGGACAGGACCCCACAAGGTCTATGGGGAGACAGAGAAAGAGTATGCCAGCACACACCACAGCGCTATATACACAGGGATACACACTACCAGAAGTGAATTTTTCCCAATAGCTGCTGTATCAATACACCTTTTGCCTAAATTTATGTGCCCCCCCTCTCTTTTTACACTCTTAGTGCCAGGAGACTGCAGGGGAGAGCCTGGGGAGCGTCCTTCCAGCGGAGCTGTGAAGAGAAATGGCACTGGTGTGCTGAGGAAGAAGGCCCCGCCCCCTCAGCGGCGGGCTTCTGTCCCGCTGTTTCTGACTAACAAATGGCGGGGGTTTTACACATATACAGTCACAGACTGTATTATGTGTCTTTTTTATGCCAAAGGTATTCTTATTGCTGCCCAGGGCGCCCCCCAGCGCCCTGCACCCTACAGTGACCGGAGTGTGTGGTGTGCAGTGGGAGCAATGGCGCACAGCTGCGGTGCTGTGCGCTACCTTAATGAAGACAGGAGTCTTCAGCCGCCGATTTCATCACCAACTTCTGATCTTCTGGCTCTGCAAGGGGGACGGCGGTGCGGCTCCGGGAACGGACGACCGAGGACCTTTGCCTGTGTTCGAACCCTCTGGAGCTAATGGTGTCCAGTAGCCTAAGAAGCGCAACCTAGCTGTGAACAGGTACGTTTGCTTCTCTCCCCTCGGTCCCACGTAGCAGTGAGTCTGTTGCCAGCAGATCTCACTGAAAATAAAAAACCTAACATTACTTTCTTTACTAGCAGGCTCAGGAGAGCCCACTAGGTGCATACAGCTCTGGTCGGGCACAGATTCTAACTGAGGTCTGGAGGAGGGGCATAGAGGGAGGAGCCAGTGCACACCAGATAGTACCTAATCTTTCTTTTAGAGTGCCCAGTCTCCTGCGGAGCCCGTCTATTCCCCATGGTCCTTACGGAGTCCCCAGCATCCACTAGGATGTCAGAGAAAATAAATAATATATATATATATATATATATATATATAAGTTGTAACACTGTAGGGGTGCAAGGCGCCTCTTCCTGGGGAATATGGCAGCACGCAGCAGCTGAGGAACAACACAAGTCCAGTGTCTGGTACAACTGGCCCGGCCAGTTTTATTGAAACAGAAAATAAAACAAACACCAAAAGAAAATACCTTGCCTGTCCGGCACTAACTAAACACAAGATGTTCCTAACTATCACTAAACAAAAACACAGAGTTCTCCAGTACCCTGTATAGCTCACTTGTATCAGGAAGCGTGTCTCTCACACAGAGATCCTGCAGTCTTCCCAGGCAGTCTGCACACCCTAATCAGGCCAGCAGCTCTATAACACTCTTACACAGCTGAAAGCCTGATTAGCCTTCTGTGAGGCCAAAGACCCGAACTGGGCCCAATGTCTAGAACTCGCCTTATCTCTCTCTCAGAGCCTTTACCAAGCTTTTACAGCAAACTGAAAAGGTTCTGACAAAACAAAAGCATTTTTCCTAGAAGTTTCCATTTTCTAAAACATGTAAGACAAGAACCTGGGACAAACATACCTGCCCTCAAACACTATCCCAGTGTTCTTGTCACATATCCCCCTCCCCTGTTTCGACCTAGGGGCCGGAACACTTGTAGCCCCCAAACAGAAGATGCGAGACAATACATCTGCGTTGGCCAACTGTGTTCCCGGTCTATGTTCGACAGTAAACTTAAAATCCTGCAACGCTAGAAACCATCTAGTTACCCGAGCATTCTTGCCTCTATTTACATACATCCATTTTAAAGGGGCATGATCCGTCACTAGTCTGAATTGTCTACCCAAGAGGTAATATCTCAAGGTATCTAGTGCCCACTTAATGGCCAAAGCCTCCTTTTCCACAATGGCATACCTTTTTTCATGCTCATTGAGTTTCCTACTCAAATAAATGATAGGGTGTTCGTCCCATCTCTGGTTTGGGACAGCACAGCACCTATCCCTACCTCTGAGGCATCTATCTGTACCACAAATTCTTTTGAAAAATCTGGTGTTATCAACACCGGTTGTGAACACAAAGCCACTTTTAACGCTTGGAACACTTTTTCTGCATCAGGGTTCCATTTCACCATATTTGACTGCTTCCCTTTGGTAAGGTCTGACAACGGCACCGCTGTGGTCGCAAAATTGGGAATAATCCGTCTATAGTACCCAGTAATTCCCAAAAAAGCCCTTACCTGTTTTTTATTCACTGGACGAGGCCAGTTTTGAATAGCATCAATTTTATTCAATTGGGGCCTAATCAGACCTCTGCCTATGGTGAAGCCCAAGTATTTGACCTCCTCCATAGCGAGGCAGCACTTCTTTGGGTTAGCAGTTAACCCTGCCTCTCTGATTGAGTCCAGTACTGCTTGTACTTTAACCAAATGGGACCCCCAGTCTGTACTGTGAATTACCACATCATCCAAATAGGCAGCTGCATATTTTCTATGGGGCCTCAAAATTTTATCCATCGCCCGTTGGAAGGTTGCTGGATCCCCATGCAACCCAAAGGGTAACATCTTATACTGGTACAGCCCCTCCGGAACTGAAAAGGCTGTTTTTTATTTGGCGCTACCAGATAAAGGTATTTGCCAGTAACCTTTGGTCAGGTCCAACGTGGTGAGAAACCTGGCTGTTCCCAGCCTTTCTACAAGCTCATCCACACGGGGCATGGGGTATGCGTCAAACTTCGACACCTCATTTAACTTACGAAAGTCATTACAGAAGCGTATGCTACCGTCGGGCTTCGGGATGAGCACTATGGGACTGGACCACTCACTGTTAGACTCCTCTATGACTCCAAGTTCTAACATGGTTTTAACTTCTTTAGAAATAGCTTCTCGCTGAGCTTCAGGAATCCTATATGGCTTTAAATGAACCTTGACCCCTGGTTCTGTGACAATGTTATGTTTTATTATGGTCGTTCGGCCAGGCAGCTCTGAAAATATCTCCCAATTTTGTATGAGAAATTCTTTAACCTGATTGTTCTGATCAGCTGATAATGTCTCTGACACCTTCACTGCGGGAAGCAACCGGGGTGAAGACATCGAAGGGCAAGGCTCCGCTGACAGAGACAACCTATCTTTCCAGGGTTTGATTAAGTTCACATGGTAGATCTGCTCTGGTTTTCTCTTTCCCGGCTGGTATACTTTGTAATTAACCTCATTCACTTTTTCCCTAATCTCAAATGGACCCTGCCATTTAGCTAGGAATTTGCTGTCCACAGTGGGTACCAAAACAAGAACTCTATCTCCAGGAACAAATTCCCGTATCTTGGCACTCCGGTTATAGACCCTCTGTTGAGCACTTTGGGCCTGTTCCATGTGCTCTCTGACAACAGGTACCACGGCTGCAATCCTATCCTGCATTTGTGTTATATGTTCAATAACGCTCCTATAAGGAGTGGGCTGTCCTTCCCACGTCTCTTTGGCAATGTCCAACAGCCCTCTGGGGTGTCTACCATACAACAAATCAAATGGAGAAAACCCCGTAGAGGACTGAGGAACTTCTCTGATGGCCATTAACAAGTAGGGCAACAAACAATCCCAGTTTTTCCCATCTCTCTCAACAACCTTTTTTAACATACTTTTTAATGTTTTATTAAACCTTTCCACCAACCCGTCAGTTTGGGGATGGTAGATGGACGTCCTGAGGTGAGTGACCTTGAATAATTTGCACAACTCTTTCATGATCCTTGACATAAATGGAGTACCTTGGTCAGTCAAAATTTCTTTTGGTATTCCCACTCTACTAAATACCTGCACCAGCTCCCTAGCTATCGCCTTGGTTGTGATAGTGCGTAAAGGGACAGCCTCAGGATATCGAGTGGCATAGTCCATAATTACCAGGATATACTGATGGCCCCGAGTAGACTTTAACAAGGGCCCCACGAGATCCATGGCTATTCTGTCAAACGGGACCTCTATAATAGGCATGGGAACTAGTGGGCTCCTAAAATGGGGTCTAGGGGCATGATACTGGCATTCAGGACAGGAAGAACAATATTCAGACACTTCTTTATAAACCCCTGGCCAAAAGAACCTTTGTAAAACTCTTTCAGTGGTTTTTTCTGCCCCTAAATGTCCTGCGGTAACGTGACTATGAGCTAAATCTAGTACCGTTCTCCGATAAGGCTGGGGAACTACCAGCTGTTCCACCATATCCTCACCCCTTTTGACAATGTGGTACAAGAGCTCATTACAGATGGCCATATGGGGATATGTAACCCTGTCACCTGGTACCACAGGTTCCCCATTAACAATCTTAACATTCTCTCTAGCCTTTATTAAGGTAGGATCCTTTAACTGTTCAGACGCAAACAGATCCTTCTTTACCTCCAGGTCAGGCACGCTTTCAGTTCTAACTACTATGTCTCTGTTCCCAGCAAGAGGGTCCTCACTGGACTCCCCATCTGTCACTCCCCCAGCCAAACTAGCAAAAGGCAAAGGGTCAGAAAGTTCCGAAGACACACGTACATCCCTACAATCACCGGTATTATCAACTGGCTCTTTACTTCTCACATCTGTTGATAACCGTGCTTCCCACAGTTTCCAAAAATGAGGAAAATCCCTCCCTATTATGGCCTCATGCACCAAGGTGGGGACCAGTCCCACTTTAACCATTGCTGACCCACAACAAGTTTCTATATTCACTTCAGCAGTGACATAATGTTGGGTATCCCCATGTATGCAAGTTACCCCAATAGGTATTTGCTGGACCTTTAAGGGGTTCACTAACCCAGCTTTCATGAGGGTAACTAAACTTCCTGAATCCAGCAAGGCCTCTACCCGGTTACCCTCTAAGAACACATCACACATTTGTTTTTCCAGCTCAGGTGAAGGTACCACAGTACAGGCTAACCTAGCAAAGAAAGACATTCTGCGACATTCAAAGGCAGCATCACATTGCATGGGTTCTTGCATGACTGGGCAATTGGCAATAACATGACCTGGCATACCACATCTAAAACATTTAACCACACGATTATCAACCCGTTTGGGCAACATAGACCGTTCTAGCCCCATTGGCCTGTCTCCAGGGCCAGTGTTTACAGTCTCTCCAGCCTTGCGTTCTCTTAACCACCCAGCAACGTTTCCCCACGGAACAGTCTTACCAGTCTTTACTGAAGGGCGCTGTCGAGGATCTATGGGTTGCTGGGTGGTCATCAGTAGTTCCTCTGCTGCCAAATACCACTCTACCATGTCCACTAATTGGTCAGCAGTACCCGGGTTTCCATGGCTCACCCACTTGCGCAGGAACATGGGCAAAGATCTCAAGTAGCGGTCCATGACGACTCTTTCAACCATCTGAGGACCAGTTAATGTCTCTGGCTGTAGCCAATTTTTTGTTAGCTGAATAAGGTCGTGCATCTGGGAGCGCGGAGGCTTCTCCATGGCGTACACCCAACGGTGCACCCGTTGTGCTCGTACTGACAGCGTGACTCCCAGGCGGGTCAGGATCTCAGTCTTTAGTTTATCATAGTCCCGAGCCTCAGCAGGGCTTAAATCAAAGTAAGCTTTTTGGGGCTCACCTGACAAGAAAGGTGCCAGCAGACTGGCCCACTGTGCTTTCGGCCAGTTCTCACGCTCGGCAGTCCTTTCAAACGTGGTAAGATAGGCCTCCACATCATCAGCCTCTGTCATTTTCTGCAGGAAGTGACTGGCCCGTATAGAACTAGAGCTGGTCGGAGCACTGACGGCCACATCTCCAACCCGAGTTGCAAGTCTCTGCACCACTTCTGCTAAGGCCTCTCTATCCTGACGCTGTTGCCTGTAAAGTTCGTCAACAGCTGTCTGCTGTTGTCTCCTATTTTCCTCCATTGCCACCTGCTGCTGTCTGTTGGCCTCCTGCTGTAGTCTCCAATTTTCCTCCATTGCCACCTGCTGCTGTCTGTTGGCCTCCTGCTGAGCCGCTGTAGCTTGCAGCAAGGCTTTAAGCAGATCCTCCATGTCGACAGATTTTTCAGGCGGCTTTGTAGCTGCTTTCACCCAGGACATATATCAAACCCTCAGGGGTGAGTCTCAGTAACTTCCCACTGGGCTGTATCTGCATAAACCACCGTTTTCTGCAAGCCTCACAAAGCTGCTGCTTTCACTTATGCGCAGAACGGCATGCTCGCATTCTCCACCAAGTTGTAACACTGTAGGGGTGCAAGGCGCCTCTTCCTGGGGAATATGGCAGCACGCAGCAGCTGAGGAACAACACAAGTCCAGTGTCTGGTACAACTGGCCCGGCCAGTTTTATTGAAACAGAAAATAAAACAAACACCAAAAGAAAATACCTTGCCTGTCCGGCACTAACTAAACACAAGATGTTCCTAACTATCACTAAACAAAAACACAGAGTTCTCCAGTACCCTGTATAGCTCACTTGTATCAGGAAGCGTGTCTCTCACACAGAGATCCTGCAGTCTTCCCAGGCAGTCTGCACACCCTAATCAGGCCAGCAGCTCTATAACACTCTTACACAGCTGAAAGCCCGATTAGCCTTCTGTGAGGCCAAAGACCCGAACTGGGCCCAATGTCTAGAACTCGCCTTATCTCTCTCTCAGAGCCTTTACCCAGCTTTTACAGCAAACTGAAAAGGTTCTGACAAAACAAAAGCATTTTTCCTAGAAGTTTCCATTTTCTAAAACATGTAAGACAAGAACCTGGGACAAACATACCTGCCCTCAAACACTATCCCAGTGTTCTTGTCACAATATATATATATATAGTTACTAAACACGGATCGGCACTCACCTAACAGGTGGTATAATAGTGCTCCGGTGCCCTCTGGAGATCCATTTCTATAAACGATAATGTTCCATTCAGCGGCACTCGGAGACTTGCGCAAAATCGTAAAAAGTGCTTTTAATATGTCATAATAACGCAATAACGGAATGCAAATTGTTATTATGACATATTAAAAGCACTTTTTACGATTTTGCGCAAGTCTCCGAGTGCCGCTGAATGGAATATTATCGTATATATATATATATATATATATATACATATATATATAATCTATGCTTTCAAGGGTGGCACTCACGGGTCTTGATGCAGAAGAATAAATGACTAGCAGAGTCAGTTCAATAAGTTCAACGTTTTGGTGTTCACCACCTTTATCAAGAACTCTTACTATTGGTGGTGAACACCGAAACGTTGAACTTATTGAACTGAATCTGCTAGTCATTTATTCTTCTGCACCAAGACCCGTGAGTGCCACCATTGAAAACATCGATTGTATTGGGGCTCAATAGACCTGGGAGGGCACCAAGGCAAGTAATGATGTTAAGCAACGGAGTGCCGGCACTTGTGGTTTAGTGTATATATATATATATATATAGAAGTACAATTCAGACGGCAGCATGCCCCGGTGCCATAACCCAAACAGCATACACAGATCCAAATAGCGGAAAAAGGCACTCCAGAGGCTTAATGATATTAAGAAATTGTATTGACAAGAAGCGACGTTTCGGGGCAGTGCCCCTTCCTCAAGGCATACCAATACACAGTGAAAAGCAGAAACTTACCCCCTAAAGTACCCGAACAAAAAGCGACCGGGCACTGGTCCAAGGTGGATTATAGTATAATTGTGTAAAAGACCAAATGTGGACAATTAAAGAAAGAAAATTACTATCTTTTGGATTGTAGTCCTAGTTGGTGGTGCGTCCAGAGCCAGAAAGTACAAGTACTAACAACAGTCCTGTTGTTAGTACCCCTAAAGTACCCCTCAGGGCCGAGTGCGCCGTCCTTCACGTCTCCCGCCGCGTCTCCGTCTCTGCTCACCGCCACCTAGTACTTCCGGGTCCCTGCTTGACCTGTTTACCATGGCCACCCAGGCAGCATGCGTTCCACCACAGAAGGTACTGCGTGCGGTTCACGGCTCGTAGCGCTGGCCAGGGGGGGCGGAAAGGACTCACAACTCTGTATTAGCCCTAAAAAACATAAGAAACATACATGAAAAGCAAGTGTAAAAATACAAATATAAAACGCAGTGACCATATTAAAACATCTAAAGTGCATGATTAACAGCGCAATAAAGCGCACAAAATACAACAAAGGCAAAGGTCATAGAGCAATATCAGAAGTATAACAATGACAAGAATATAAAGCTAATGAGAATTGACCTCGGCTACAATGCACTACATTATACTATTCCAATTGATCTTGTCATTCAATCCCAAGGGGGACATAGTATTTAAGCGGAAGATCCACCGAGCTTCTGCCAAAAGAAGTGCTTTATGACGATCACCACCCCTGAGTGATACTGGGATGTGATCAATCATAAAGTATCGGAGCATGGAAAAAGTGTGACCCTTTTCTCTAAAGTGACGAGCCACCGGTTGTTCCAGATTTCTGCCAGATAGATGAATGGCAGACCGGTGTAAGGCCATACGATCCCTGAATGGTCTAGAGGTCTGGCCTACATAGTACAGCCCGCAGGGGCAACAAATAATGTATACCACAAACTCTGATCTACAAGTTAGGATATGTCTGATCTCATACAATTTGTCAGAGTGTGGATGTTTGAAATTACGACAGGGTTGCATATATTTGCAAGTCGTGCAGCTGTGGCAACTGTAACAACCGGGGGGTTTGTAGTACACATTGGGGATCACATTTTGCCCCATGCCAGAGATGTCAGCTTTTACAAGCCTATCGCGAAGATTACGACCACGTTTAAAGGCCGCTAGAGGTCTAGTATCCTTAAACGCTGGCAATTCACTGTCTGATTTAATAATGGGCCACAAAGCTAGTGATGCCTGTTTAATAATGGGGCTAGCTGTCGTAAACTGACTTACCCACGGGATACAATTATCACGGGCTCGTACTTTCGGTTGTAGAAGACATGCACGAGATGTTCGTAATACTTGCTCTTTCTGTACATATAGATTTTTAGGGTCATAACCCCGGGCTATAAATTTCAGGATCAATTCATCTAATCTACCAGGCAGTGCAGTTGCATCACTTACTATCCTAGCGATTCTCATCATTTGGGATAGCGGTAATCCTTTCTTGAGAGCCAAAGGGTGATGGCTATCTGCTCTAAGGAAAGTGTTGCGGTCAACATCCTTATAGTAGATATCAGTGCTGATGATACCATCCCTAATCATGACTTTCACATCCAAAAAGTGCATTACCGTAGCACTACAGGTATAGGTATATTTGATAGGAGAGTCAAGTTGATTGACCTTAAGCATTAATTCATCAAAACTATCTTGACCCCCGGCCCACAGAATGAAAATATCATCTATGTACCGGGAGTAAAGTAAAAGGTGCTGACTCACTTCTGGGCAGTTCAGGAACAGATGTTCTTCCTGAGCAAACATAAACACATTTGCATATGAGGGGGCCACGGCCGACCCCATGGCACATCCCCTCCGCTGCAAAAAGTATTGACTGCCATACAGAAAATAGTTTCTGTAGAGTCAATTCCAAGAGACGGATAAACAAATCATGATCAAATATATCAGGGTCTAAGTAATCACATAAAAACCTCCGCATAGCCGCCACACAATCCACATGTTTAATGGAGGTGTATAGGTTACACACATCCAAACAGCACATAATAGTGCCCTCAGGTACCACCTGTAAATCAAGTTAAAGATGAATAAAGCTGGTAGTGTCCTTAAGAAAAGATTTATTTAACGGGAGTAAGGGCTGCAGAAGAAAATCAAGCATCTGGGCTATGGTTTGTAATAATGAGTTCCGGGCGGATATAATGGGCAGACCTGGCGGAGTTACACTGTCCTTATGTAGTTTCGGTAGCGTGTATAACACCGGGGTTACCGGGTGCTCATTGAGCAGTATCTTCTGTAAAGTAGGGGTGAGCAAACCATCCTGTACAGCTATATCCAATATAGCACGAACTTCACTTTGATATTGCTTAGTCGGGTCACATTGTAGTTTTTTTATAGATACCAGGTTCCCGTAACTGTCGTTCTATTTCACTACGGTAGTCTACAATGTTCTGTACAACAATGGCCCCGCCCTTATCGGCCGGCCTGATGATGATATCATCATAGCCAGCTAAATTCTTCAGCGCAATAGTCTCGGTGTATGATAAATTTTTCCGAATGCGACCAGGTGCTGCGACAAATCTGGAGACGGAGTCATCAAGCAATCTATTGAAGGTTTTTAGCGAAGGGTTAGCAGACGTCGGGTCAAAACTTGATTTAGAATGAGTTCGCAAAAAGCCATCAAGTTGAGATTGTTCAACCTGAGTAGGACGTGCCTGGAAGAATTCTTTAAGGTGTAATTTACGAGCTAATTTATGGTGATCTCGTTGCCACTCAAAGCCATCGTGCATATTAGTGGGTACGAATGATAGCCCTTTCTGTAAAACCCTTAATTCGTCCTCAGACAAACTCCTGTGCGACAGATTAAATACTAGCGTATCTTCCTTTTGTCTACACTTCTGACGCCTCTGGTTTTATAGTAAAGAGTGTCTCACAGCAGTTATTCTGCATCAGTCTGATAAGACCCTCATGTGCTTCTGAGGGATCCTGCTTCTTCCATTATCTCACTTGTTGCCTGTTGCTTCCTGCGTGCCTCCACCTCTCTGCTCACATCACACCCCTGCATCGGATACATGGAGATGTATAATGTAACAAACTAACCAAACCTTGAAAGTGAGCGAGCCAGACCATAATGCAGGTGTTTTTCTGCACACACTCGATGCACCTTCTATTGCTGTGTGTCGCAGTGGGGTACCTCCCAATCCCATGTAAAGTCCCAATTAATGATGCTGAGACAGTACTGAGAAACTAGGACTGTCCTGCTATAAATGTGGCAATTGAGAGGTGTGGCATAATAAGGGCCATATCTAGAGGTGTGCTGGCAGTGAGCCGCACAGTGCCATGTGGGCAGCATCGTGGTCCCTGCATCTGGCTAGCCATAATCACTGCTTCAGTTCCATCTGGAGCACCCTTTGCACACTGCAGCCTTTTCCACACCCCGGTGCATTGGTAAGTGGTCTTCTTCTTTGCCCTGGCATCCTCACACTCTTGACATGTGTATGCAACACTGGCACAGGATGCTGCAAAGTCCTGTTATGGTACTGGGTATAATGTAGTATAAAAATAAAGACTGGTCCTATTAAGGTGTATTAGGGAATAGAGTGGACGAGAAAGAGTGCAAGATTCAGAAAAGTGTAAGGTCAGAGTAAAACTAAGGTTTTCTGGTATTTTTATATTCATTTTATGTTGAAGTATGAACTTTTATTGGATAGACTCTCTATTACAGTGTCTCTAATATGATAACTATTCCCTGAAGCACCTTATTTTGTTATAGTTATTGTAACCTTTGTCCAACATCCACAATAGAGGTAAATGGATTTCAATGTCTTTCACAGATACATTAGACAGGTGGCCCATCAAACAGCAATCATGGTGAGTCACCTTACTCCCGCTTTCTTATCTACCATAGCTTCCCCATGTGAAGAACAAGGGAGTTCCCTTTTGGCATAATAAAAGGACATAATTACATTAGGAGATGGACAACCAGAGAACCTGCCCCAAGTTAACCCTAAGCAGTCTTTTCCAGTTAGACTGGTCTATGGGCTGCCCGTCATTTCCGGCACAATAGGGCTGAACATTAGCGGTGCAAGTACTGGCACAATTCCTTGGGGTGCCGCCGGTAAAGTGGGTATTTCTATGCCCTCCAGTAATAGTAGTTCCTTTGGTGAACAACATAGGGACTCTAAGTGCTTAAATAACCCCTTGGCAAAAATATAAGATCTATGTCACTATAGCAATTAAAACAAATATGTGACATCACACATTTTCTGTAGTTACATGGCACATTCTGTGGGGAATGCAAATCAACATGAAGGCTGTGAATTGCCTCCTTGTTGGCCTGATGAAGGCACTTTGCAACCAGTATCTTTTTCCATGGGCGTAGCTACCATAGGTGCAGGGAGTGCAGCTGCTATGGGGTCCAGAGCTAAGAGGGGCCCACCTTCCCTGACAAAGTTACATGTGTTATATACATTTTCACCATTGGGTGATACATACAGTAAGTGCCCTTACAAACATTACTGCAATATATCTTGGTATACCCTGGGCCTGCTCATTCTAATGTGGTATACAATGGACTGGAGGACATTATAATGTTACATAATATGAACTGGGAGTACTATAATGTGGCATAATATAAAATTGGGACACTATGTTATAATGGGAATTTGGGGGTACTTTCATGCATAATGTGTACTGGCAGCAGTACAATGTGATGTAATGTGAACTAGGGCACTACTATGGTTCAGAAAATGAACTAAGGCACTATTATGGGGCATAAAATTATCAACTGCTATGGAGAGGAGTCTCTCTAGAAGCACTGGGACAGGGGCCCCTTCAGTATGTTGCTATGGGGTCCACAAAGTACTGACTTTGCCCCTGTCTTTTTCCCTTACATGCCAGAGATTTGCAAGGAAAAATTATCAAATATAGGGGGGTCATTCCGAGTTGATCGCTCGCTGCCAATTTTCGCAGTGCAGCGATCAGGTGAAAAAAACTGCATTTCCGCGCATGCGTATGCCCCGCAATGCGCACGTGCAACATACGGGTACAAAGCCCTTTGTGGTTGTGCTCAGGTTCAAGCGAAGTTTTTCTTTGCATTGGCGCCCGCTAGAAGATTGACAGGAAGGGGGTGTTTCTGGGTGTCAACTGACCGTTTTCAGGGAGTGTTTGCCAAAATGCAGGCGTGTCTGAAAAAATGCAGGCATGGCTGGGCGTTTGCTGGGCGGGTGTATGATGTCAAATCCGGACACGAATAGGCTGAAGTGATCGCAAGCGCTGAGTAGGTTCAGAGCTACTCTGAAACTACACAAACTGTTTTTGTAGAGCTCGGCTGCACAAGTGTTCACACTTCTGCTAAGCTAAAATACACTCCCCAGTGGGCGGCGGCATAGCGTTTGCACGGCTGCTAAAACTAGCTAGCGAGCGATCAACTCGGAATGACCCCCATAATGTACTGAGAGAAGGCAGGACCCATACTGCACATGCAATAATCGGAAAACTGTGAAACTCACTGCTACTACTACGGCACCTAGATCTGGCCTATTGTGCAGAATTGAATTCCTTCATTGAAATCTTTTTTTTTATATACTTTCAGCAAGCCCAGCTCACATCTTTCATAACTAATGCGAACCTCAAACATATCACCAGTTCCCCATCACTTTCAAATTCCTTTGAAGGCATCCTATCAAATTTCCCACCACATTCTATTATCCATCGATACCCTATCAACAACTCCTTAAACATTTATCTTCCTGGATCTCATTTTTTTTTTTTTGCCCTCTGACGTCCTCACCATCATTTGGGTGATTTTAACATCCTTGTTCCAAAACTAAAGGCCAATACTCACCGGCAGATGTGGGGAGTGCATTGAGTGCTTAGCGTGAGGGGGGAGACAGGGGGGGGGGGGCGCGCTCATTTCACCCAGGGGATGAAGTGAGCGACCTGCTAGATTGCCAATCTAGTACCAGCGATAGCGATGCACGGGGCTGCGCATCGCTATCGCTGTGAGGGGTACACACGGAGTGATCGCTGCTTAAAATCTAAGCAATCTAGTCAGATTGCTTAGATTTTAAGCAGCGATCGCTCCGTGA
This sequence comes from Pseudophryne corroboree, assembly GCF_028390025.1. Lineage (NCBI taxonomy): Eukaryota > Metazoa > Chordata > Amphibia > Anura > Myobatrachidae > Pseudophryne > Pseudophryne corroboree. The sequence goes on from NC_086449.1 coordinate 97,780,380, forward strand.
GTACCCCCCTTAAGAACATTGAATACTTCTAAATCAGGACATGATCAGGTACCATTCAAAAAAGGTGGCTTGGCTGCATTACAAAATGGGCATGGTCACGCTTCCCTGGGGCATGTGTGTAGCACTTCTGGAGCCCTTCCCCTGAGACACCTATCCATCACAGCTGGCAACCATTCACAGCCACTGTTCCATGCCGAGAATGGGACATAGATTCCAAAATTCCTAGTTAGACAGGTCAAATGCCCTAGTTGAGGGGGCAGCGTTATAGTCCCCAAAGATGAAAACCATTCTACCTAAATTGGCAGATGTGCAACTGATTATCCACAGTCTCCTCTAAACTACCCTCTGGTTTCCTATCAGCTGATCACCTGAAATCTTTGCACTACCATCTCTGCACACTCAACCAAACCTTCTCATAGCCACAGAAAGCTCATTCCTCTAGGTAAATTTACTAAGGTGGAGTTTTGTTTAGAACTGGTGATGTTGCTCATAGCAACCAATCAGATTCTAATTAACATTTATCTAGGTGCTTCTAGAAGATAATAGATAGACTCTGATTGTAACTATGGGCAACATCACCAGTTCTGAAAAACTCCCGCATAAGTAAATGTACCCCCGAGTTATTCGTAACAGCTTTCCATCAGCCTGGCCCATAATAAACACCCTCCTTTCTGCGAATCCTAAAAAGAATGCACTTGGATTACAAAACCACTAAACTGACAATTTTTGGACCTGGACAGTGGTACTCACTGGCGTATCTATAATGGGTGCAGTGTGTGCGGTGCACACGGGCCCCTGGGTCCAGAGGGGGCCCACACCGCACACACTGCACCCATTTCTTCTATACTTACCTTTCCGGCGTCCATCGGTGACTGTGTGTGGGCCCCCTCCTCTCCCGTAGCCATCACCGCCGCTGCTGGCACACTGAGCGCTAGAGACTCTGGCACAGTGCCAGAGTCTACAGTGCATGCGCAGGACTCCGGAAAAATGGTGCGGCGGCCATTTTTCGGAGTCCTGCACATGCGCTGTAGACTCTGGCACTGTGCCAGAGTCTCAGCGCTGAGAGCACTAGCACCGGCGGTGACGTCTACAGGAGAGGAGGGGGCCCACACACGGAGTCTGCACACGGGTCCCCTCCTCTCTAGAAACGCTGCTGGTGGCACTATAAAAGACTGTGTATAAAGTACTGCTTGTTTGCCATTGTTATACTTAAGAAACCTAGTAGAAAAATGATTTTGTAAATATATGTGTGTGCACTTGTATACTATTCAAGGATTTCCCAAACCCTTGGCACTCTAACAGTCCAGGTTTTAAGGATATTCATGCTTGTGCGCAGATGGTAAATTCAAACTGACTGAGGTACTGCTTAAATCACCTTTGCTTAAGGATGGATAACAGCACTTGACATCTGTCACGATCCGGGTACTGAGACACCATTCTGCCTTCTGGATGTACGTCCTCCATGGGCCTCTGCTGCCGCTCCTGTCTCGCTGACCGCCGCGCGCCGCTGGGCGCATGTGATTCTGCTACTGCGGCCTACATCGCCATTGTTACACCTGTCCTATAGTACTTAATTCCCCTTCTTTGTGTGTTCATGGGGGGCAGCCATGTTAGACTCCAGTCACATGACATTATTCCTCCTATCCACGGTGCTGGAGCCTTGTCATAATTGCCAGACCAATCCCTGCTATGCAGCAGGTATAAATATCCTGTCCCAGCTCCCAAAAGATTGTCAGTGCTTTCATTGTCATCTGTGATTCCAGCCTACAAGCTTCACTACAGACTTTCTCCTGCAATTCCATTCTGCAGTTCAGCCTGACTTCCCTGGTGATTACACTCTGCTGTGTAACCCGACTCTCCAGTGTTAACCCCCTACAGCCTACTTTGGATTCCTGTGTTTGAACTTTTGCTTTACAGTAATCATCCTTCATTCCTCAGTTCCAGCGCACTCCAGCTTCTTTTCTCATCTTCCAACGAACCCCAGCTTCTTTACTCCTCTTCCAGCGAACCCCAGCTTCATTACTGATCTTCCAGCGAACCCCAGCTTCATTTATTGTTTACAGAACTTTCCTCCATATTCCAGGTTACTGGTCTTTACCAAATGTGCACCTAATTATCACGTGTGACTTTCTATTATTCTTTTGCACGTTATTTGGCTATTTATTTAATAAAAGCACTTAAGGAATTCCTTTGTTGTCGTGGTCACGCCTTTGGGCATTCTTTGCTACTGTCAAAACGCATGTACAGGAGTCACATAGCTCCTCCTAAATTTAAGTACCCGTCAGGCCCTACAACTGAGGCTCTCAGTCACGGTCTCCAGCCCTCAGTTGTGACAACATCATGTTGAGGAGCAGACATCTGGAAATACGGTTTACTGGCAGAAATTATAGCTATATATAGCTACTGTGTGTGTGTGTGTGTGTGTGTGTGTGTGTGTGTGTGTGTGTGTGTGTATGTGTGTATATATATATATATATATATATATACACATATTCGTCCGCAATTAGGCTCACTGGCCTTATCCTCATGATGAAGTCTAATTGCTGACAAAACGCGTTGAACCTTGTCAAAGTCAGAAAAATATCATGATGCACACTACCATATTTGCACCTCATGCGTGTCCCCGCTGCGCGTGCCCACGCTCTCCCGTGCGTACGCATACCCGCTGGTGCGTGCACCCGCAGGCGCACGGTATGCGCATTTACGGTAGAGTTTGTGTGCGTCTAGCGGGCGACTCGATCGTTACATATTTTAACCATATAATGTATTTTGTAGATTATGGTCCCTTTGATAGAATCTGAAAGTTTAGTTAATGTAGCATGTTCATGAACAAAGAGATCCCTCTTTGTTTGATACGAAGGGTCAGACAGAGGTTATACAGTGGTGTTTAGTATCCATCGGAAGAGTATTTAATTAGCAATATCCCGGTGTTGGTTTGAAGCAGATTAATCGCTCGTGCGAATAGTTATGGACATAAGCAGTTTATGGACTTTTACTATTATTTGCACTTTATTATCCATGCGGCGGGAAACCTAGTTTCCCACCCACCTGAGCAGTTGGAAATAGTCACAGCCCACCTGTATGAATCAACCTATGACCTTTTGTTATAATGCGAAGACGAATTCCTGTGTCCAATGAACAATGAGATTGTAGGGACCATTGTATTGTATTGTGTGTGGTGTATATATAGACGAGCCGATCTGATCCAGCTCTCTATTCTCTTCAACGGTTCTCACCACTGATAATCGGGAGCTGGATATCCAGAGGCGCATGCGATTGTTTCCCTTGAGCGTAAGTTTCTCCGCAATCATATTGTCTTTATTGTTATTGTGAGCCATGTCTCTCTCTCTCTCTCTCTCTCTCTTCTCCTCTTTCTCTCTCTTTTCCTCTTAAAGTGTTATTGTGCTGTTATTGTATTTCATGTGTAGTTACCTGGTTAGTTAGTCTATGTTATATTGGTAGTGTATGACTTGTATTGTATTATTCTTTTGCAAATAGAACGTTCATATAAGGTGTTAGAACCTAAGATCGGTATTTGTGTATTTCTTATATTTCTAAGTATTCTCTGAGCGTCGGAGACGCTCGTACAGCTTTAAGTTAATAAGGTTACACTGTGTTACATTTACACCCTATCACTACACCAAGGTTTACTGCATAATACATTGTTTTATGGTATAGTTATAAAGGTTTAACATTGTGAGCATCAGCGCCGCTTGCGATCTCCTCGTGGTCCCAAGCGTCCGCTACGCTAATAGCGTATCATTACGTTAGTCGGCAGCCAATAGCGTGCCTGCCTGTGATCTCTTGGCCGTGAGCGAACGTGACGCTTGAGCGTCTCGACTATGGCTAAGCGATTGTTACGCAACGTGCGTACCCTTACGGTATTCCATACGCCAATAGCGTACTGTGTTCTTTGACCTCTTAAAGGGTTTTAAGTAAGATAAATATTTAGCTTTATCAATTGGCGGCTCGTCCGTCCTTCACATATCTGTACTAGGTAATTTCAGCAGACATTATCCATCAGCAAAGGGCGGGAGATCATATTCCTCGTAGTGCTGCCTGGATAAGCGTCTGCTTCGCTTAGTAAAGGGTGCTGAAGGAATCCGGAACCGGAGGTAAGAACAACACGCTAGTGTCTTTTAAAACTGTTTTTTCTGTTTTGCGTACGCACACATGCACGCATATATCTGCATTTCTTTTTTTATTCGTGTATTTTCATATCACTCTCCTGTTTGCCATTTTATAATTGATAAACGTGCTAAGAGAGATTTGTCGCTATTAACAGTTAAAAAGTAAAAGTAATACATTAAGGGGTAAATTGTAAAGCACGCACACAGCTCTGCCTAAGGATACAAGGAGAGACCGGTGTGGTGCTCGGTAGATGATCGAGGATCACCTACATTGATAAATGTGTTAATTGTGTTACGGTGGATATCTGCCTTGCATACACGTGTCTCTAACAAAAGGCTGAGACCCGCGTGCGCAACCCAAAGGCCGACGCACGCAGCGTATATTACGCAACGGAGCGTCTGGGTACGCCCACGTAACAAATCACACGATAGTGTTATTTTAAACAGGCGAAAAGGTGGCAACGCGATAAATAGCGCAAATCGATTTTAGTGTCCGAAATTTAAGCTAATAGATCCTTCTCCAATTTACGACTCATCTGGTCTAAAGGGAAGAAATTTCTGCGCAGAAATAGAAATAGAAACAAAAGTAAAAGTGTACATGTGGTGAGTGAGTGCAATTATATAAGTTTCTACAATTTTTGGGATTGAACCACAGGAAATCATCGAGTTCTCGTGAAGTACATACGTGTAAGTGACATACATGGTGGCTAGGGAGGCATCCCTTGTTAAACATATAAAGAGCATTAGAGTGTAGCAGACCAGGAGGTCATACTGTAGCAGACCAGGAGGTCCGGAACAGACCAGGAGGTCTAGGTACAGCAGACAAAGAAGTCCGCTATAGAGACAAGTAGCCCAACACCAGGAAGGGTTGGTGCGGAACCCATATAGGCCATAAAGCTCAGGCTGAAGGAATTCGCAGCTGCTAAATTTCGATTCCACTGGTCGCTCCGCACATAAGATTAGTTGCTTATGTGCTGAACGATTGTACCGCACGTAATTGTGTGCATTAGTTAGTAATTTGACCCAGTACCATTTGCGTACGGAAGGGGTCATAAACGCTATTTGTACATTCTAACGTGATTTGTGTAATTTTTTATTTTTTAAGGGAAGTTCGCTGGTCACTCAGGAATTATCCAACACCCAACAGTTACTGGAAAGGGTTAATGCTCTTCGGATCACACTCGCATGTTCCAGTAAACAAAGGTTCATAGGGGCCCTGGGTCGAGTACGCCAGCGCTAAAACAGTGTGTAGGCGTATTGGTCGGCGTGGGCGAGTGAGTGGGGTACTCGGTAAACCGCCACCGTCAGCCTATCTTGAACATCTTGGTTTTTGTAAGGGTTCGCTGAAGACCCTGATATAAAGGTCAGAGGTAGTGCAAGCAACACCTGCAAGCTTTGGGGGCCTGTTGTTCAGGTAGGGGGCGATCAACCTCGGTTCGGGTTGATTTAGTAAACCGACCAATCGGGTCGGCAAGGTATGTAATGTGTGAAAAATACGGTTCACACACAGAGGTTTTATGTGATGAATGGGAAATAATGACTGTACATGACGGGGAGAAGTTCCCAAGAGTAGGCAGCTTTAGCCCAGATGTGTTACTAAATCTAAGGAGGAGGATATGTCTCATTAAATCAACAAAGAGACGGATCAAACATTATGATTATTTACAGTTATGGCAACAGGAGGGTGAAATACAGAGAGGATTGGCTCAGGCGGCGGGATCTAACCCTATCAGGAAACTGGTAGCCACGGCACCACCGCCACCATATATATCAGGAGAGAAATTGGTTGCGGAGAATGACGCACTAGGGTGCAATAAACAGGCACTTAGCAACTGTATAAATGTTAAGGATAATATTAATAAGTTAACTAATACAAGTATTAACCCATGCAAGTTGTACCCTGTTTTAAACTTTCCCCAGGAGTGTGATCAAGAGGACGAATTGACAACAATATCGGCGCTCTCTCTAGCAGCCACCATATCAGAAACAACAGTAGGCACGGCCCAACCCGTAAGATTAGTATCAAAGGCCCCTAGCGGAGGGACAGGTGAGGTCGTATCAACGGGTAAGTACGGCACCATACACTATGCTGAAACCATTTCACCACAGGCTGTAGTATCTACTCAGAATGATATTATTAAACTTAATCCCGTTAGGGTAATAGCAGTGCCAAATGGGAAAACGGACACTTCAGGAGTCACTCCTGTCAGAAACATTGCCATGCACTGCCCGTTTACCCGAATGGAATTAAGAGCAATAGTGTCTGAATTCCCTGATCCTAGGAAAGATCTAGTTGCTAGCCAGAAATACATCAGAGACCTAGGGAACACTGTAGAGCCCAATAACAAAGACTGGCAGATATTGCTGAGGGCATGTTTACCCTCCAATGTCGACCCAGAAAGGTTCTTAGCTGACTGTAAATTAGATGGAGAGGTACCCCTTACGGATGTGTACAACTCAGACAATGTAAAGAGGATAAATTTACAGTTGAAGGAGTATTTTCCAGCTGTAGTCAAATGGAATAGAATTTTCTCCATTAAACAAAAGAGACAGAAACAGCTGCTGATTATTTTCATCGGGCACTACTAGAAATGGCAAAATACACAGGCATAGAAGACATTAAGACCAATGCAAATCATAGAGAAGTAGCAGTATCTGTGTTAATGGATGGTTTAAAAGAGGTATTGAAAGCAAGGGTACAGACCACGCAACCATGTTGGCGAGGACTGTCGGTGGCTACTTTGAGAGAGGCTGCTATTGATCACGATCCAAATATCACCAGACACAGGGAGTCACAAGGTGATAAGTTAATGGCCGTAAGTATACAGGCTTTGACCACAAGGCAAATTTCGTATAAACCTCCGACCCCTGTGGGTAAGTCAAATGTGGTAACTTGTTATTTTTGTCATAGACAGGGACACATGGCACGAGACTGTAGAGCGAAAAATTCACAAAAATCATACCAACCCCCTAGACAACGACATGACACACGAAATTGGGATCAGGGTCCGCAGAGACGGAGTTATGAGCCACATACAGGGGAAACAAAAAGATATCCCCCCAAAAGGAGACTGGCAAGCTTCTGGCAGTTCCCATTTAACCCCTTCTCAAGTAGTTGCTGCCAGCGGGATTCAGGGAGGTCACCATACCCAATAGGGGTGTGGCCACACCTGTAATCTGCAGCCAGTAAAATTGATTGCAAGTCTTGGAAGTGAACCCGAAATTGCAATTAATGTAGCTGGTAAATCATTGAACTTTCTTGTAGATACGGGGGCGGCCAAATCAGTGATAAATTCGACAGTGGGCATGAGAACCACTGGTAAGACAATTCCAGCCATGGGAGTAACGGGAGTAGTCCAGCACTACCCTGTTAGCTAACCAGCCGAGATTACAATAGGGCCTTTACATACCAAGCATTCCTTTTTGCTGGCTGCAACGGCACCGACTAATCTCCTGGGAAGAGATTTATTGTGTAAAATGGGGTGCGTCATTTATTGTACTCCTGAAGGTGTATTCTTAGACATACCTGAGAATAACGCTCAGGAAGTACGAGACATGTTAGACTCCCCATCAAAATTAATGACACATACCGTTATGACAAATAGGACTCCATCCCAAGTAGAAGAAATGACATCCCAGATACCAGAGTCACTTTGGACTAAAGATGGACAAGACACTGGATTAATGGCAAACGTAGCTCCAGTAGTTGTGCAAGTAAAAGATGGTAGGATAGCTCCAAAAATCCCACAATACCCTCTGAAGCCAGAGGTGGAGTTAGGAGTATATCCCGTAATAGAGCGCTTGCTACAACAGGGCATTCTGGTAAGAACATCCAGCACTGCCAATAGTCCCATCTTCCCTGTGAAAAAGAGTGGGGGGAGGGGTTACAGGCTAGTGCAGGATCTAAGGGGGATTAACAAAATAGTTGAGAGTCAGTTCCCCGTAGTGCCAAATCCAGCTGTCATCCTTATGCAGATCCCTCCCACTGCGAAATTTTTCACTGTTATTGACCTCTGCTCCGCTTTCTTCTCGGTACCTCTGCACCCTGACAGCCAATATTTGTTTGCATTTACATACAGAGGAGTCCAATACACATGGACTCGATTACCACAAGGTTTCATAGACAGTCCAAGCATATTTTCCCAGGCTTTGCATGATTGTTTACAGTCTTTCCAACCAGAGAGTGGATCAATATTGATACAGTATGTGGATGATTTACTACTGTGTTCAGATTCATTGGAAGCGTCCCTGAAGGATACGAAACAGCTCCTGTTTCATCTTTCAGACACAGGACACAAGGTTTCCAAAGACAAGTTGCAATTATGCCAAACTAAAGTAAAATATCTGGGACACTGTCTAACACAAGGACTGAGACACCTGACCGCTGATAGAATTCAAGCAATTAGAGACATGACTCTGCCACAAACCCAGGAACAAATAAGAACATTTTTAGGAATGTGTGGGTATTGCCGTAACTGGATCCCAGGATTTTCCATTCTAGCATTACCTTTGCAGGAGATGGTTTCATCAAACAAACCTGATCGGATTTCGCATACAGACGAATCCGAGATGGCATTTGAGAAACTCAAACAGTGCCTAACGCAGGCACCAGCATTAGGTATGCCAGACTATGGGAAACCCTTTGAGCTGTACGGAACAGAAAGTGCTGGTTGCGCGGCAGGCGTCCTAACCCAAAAGCACGGTGATGCCAGCAGGCCGGTAGCATACTACAGCGCTCAGCTAGATACGGTAGCGCGATCCCTCCCCACATGCTTGCGAAGCGTTGCTGCGATAGCATTGCTAGTCACAAAAAGCGAAGATGTAGTGCTAGGACACAACCTCACAATCCATAGACCACATGCAGTGTCAGCCTTGCTAAATTCTGCCCAAACCAGGCACGTCTCATCAGCGCGGTTTACAAGATGGGAATTGGCACTAATGGCCCCCGTAAACATCACCATAAGGAGATGCAGTGCATTAAATCCTGCAACATATCTCCCAGGTGTGCCTGGACAGGCACAAAGGGTGGAGGACGAGAGTGATGGGGAAGGAGGATTTAATACAAGGGATGGCACACATGATTGTATGGAATATTTGACCCAAAATTTCACGGCAAGGCCTGACATCAGTGACAACCCACTGGAAGATGTAGATCTTACTTTCTACACTGACGGTAGTTGTCACAGACAGTCGGACTCGGGAGACTTGTGTACTGGATACGCAGTCGTAGATGACCAAAGCACCATAGAAGCAGAACCGCTAGGCCCACCTCACTCAGCCCAGGTTGCTGAACTGGTTGCCCTAACCAGAGCATGTGAATTGGCTAAGGGCAAGTCAGCCAATATCTACACCGATTCTAGATACGCCTTCGGGGTAGTCCATGATTTCGGAGCCCTATGGCGCCTCAGAAATTTCATGACGGCAGCTGGTACACCGGTAGCGCATGCAGCTCACATCAAAAGGCTTCTAACAGCGATACAGGAACCTGACAGAGTGGCTGTTATCAAGTGTAAAGCACATACATATAGCCAAGACCCAGTATCACTTGGTAACAGCCGAGCAGACGAAGCTGCTAAGTTAGCAGCCGGTACCCCCAGACAGACAGACACCACACAACTGATGGTATTTAATACCATCAACACACAGAAGTTGTGTGAAATGCAAAATTTGTGTTCCACACAGGAAAAGGCAGTCTGGAAGGCAAAAGGATATGGCCAGGAGTCCTCAGGACTCTGGACGGATGGACAAGGTAAACCAGTGGCCCCCAGAGCATATCTTCCATGTTTAGCTGAAGCAGCACACGGGCTGACTCATCTGGGCAAGGAGGGAATGTGTAAGTTGGTAAGAGCATATTGGTGCGCCCCAGGATTTTCATCTCATGCAGGTAAGAGAGCAATGTCATGCCTTACCTGTTTGAGGAAGAATATCGGAAAGGCAATACCAACAGAACCATCTCATATCCCACCTACAGGCGGCCCTTTTCAGGTAATACAGATTGACTTTATACAACTACCCCCTTGTCGAAATTTGAAATATGTACTTGTTTGTATAGATGTATTCTCAAATTGGGTCGAAGCATTTCCTGCGGCCACAAATACCGCTATGTTTACTGCTAAGAAAATTGTGCAGGAATTTGTGTGTAGATACGGTATCCCTAGAATAATTGAAAGTGATAGGGGTACCCATTTTACAGGTGATGTCTTTCAAGGAATGTGTAAGTTGATGGGAATTGATAGTAAGCTGCACACTCCATACCGCCCCCAGGCGAGTGCGAAGGTGGAAAGAGTGAACAGCACTATTAAAAATAAACTGAGTAAAGTTATGGCAGAAACAGGATTGACATGGCCAGAAGCTTTACCCATTGTACTATACAGCATCAGAACCACTCCCAGGTCCCCTCTTAATCTGTCCCCCTTTGAAATCTTGTTTGGTCGACAACCGCATGTTATGATTAACCCTCAGGATGATTTGAAGTGTAACAATGAAGTGACTGTAAAATACCTGGTTAACATGAGTAAACAGCTAAGGAATCAAAATGATAATTTGAAGTTGATGATTCCAGATTTACCAGATAGTAATTGTCATGACATTGAACCTGGGGATTATGTAATGATAAGGAATTTTCTACGCACAGGTTGCCTTATTGACAGATGGGAAGGACCATACCAAGTCTTATTGACTAGCACTACAGCATTGAAGGTTGCCGAGAGAGAGACTTGGGTTCATTCGTCCCATTGTAAGAAGGTTGCTGATCCAGAGAGGTCCCGTGATAAAGAACAGACGGTAGAGGAAGTTGTATCACTGGAGTGTCTGTTTCAGGAGGACTGAGGCGGCACCTGAGCTTTGAAAATCATAAGATCGGAAGCAGTTGTCGATCCCCTGTTCCCTTTTATTGTTTTCTCCACTTCCCATCCCATCTCCCTCAATTATTTTTTCCCCCTTCTTACTCTTCTCCGTTTCCTCCTATAAGATGGACTTGCCCCAAGAGACTGTGATCCGGATTTTCCTGTTGACCATGATGTTGACCAGAGCAGTCTGTTCCGGCGAGAGTACCATGGAGGTCGAGAGAGGTTCTGGAATGGGTTCTGATGACAAAGATGGAGGCGTAGTTTTCCAAGAGCAACTTAACCAACAAGTAAAGGCGAGTATCAGAAAACGATCCGATAGCATTGACAATAGAAGGAATTGTGAAGGATTGTTAGCTGAAGAAAACTGTATCTGTAGGCTCTGTGACAATGTAGTTGAGGATGGGTGCATCAAGAAATGTCAGTCCAGTTTTAATATCCACATGGACCGGCATCCATTAAGTGACTATCACTCCTTAGTGGGTAATGTGTTAAATCAGACAGATTGTTGGGTATGCTCTCAAGTACCTCAAGGCCATAGCAAATCAGGGCTAGTACCATTTCCTTTAACGATAGGGGAGGTACTTGAGCTAAAGGGTGGGAGACCGGTGGACAGGAGGTTTAATATCTCCAGCCCTCCTAGTTTGAAGCTCCACCAATATCATGTGGATAGGTCCCTAATATGTTTCAACATTTCCAATCCCCGAAAGCCGGGAAATTGGGAAGTGTCATGGAGTAACCAAACCATGACCTTTTCATATAGAGCAGATAGAATGCCTACAGATACAGAGCTTATACGCCACATAGCCGGTAGGGAAAAAATCTTTCCGATATAGGTATACCCTAGGAAATAGGATCATGAGAGTTGGAGAGGTATCACCAGGATACTGTACACATATCATACAAACAGATACGTGTACTAGACAGATGGGAGAATTAGGGTTAGGAGATTTCACATGGAAGATGTGTAATATGGTTATGTCCTACTCCGTCCCATATGTTCTCCCCGATGATGCATATTTCATATGCGGGAGGAAGGCGTATAAGTGGCTTGCCCCAAACTCTGAAGGATTGTGTTATATTGGGAAAGTACTGCCTGAGGTAATGACTATCACATACCAAAATGAAAGATATACACTGTGGTGCCCAAGCTCCTTATACTCACACTCATTACGAGCACGTCGTTAAAAGGCAACTGACAGAAAGGACAGAGCACCCGGCCTCTGATCTGATCCATGAATCCACCGGGATTCAGGTTCTACTTGCGTTAGATTTCACTCGCACCGCTAGAGGAGTGCTGAACTATAAATATATATCTGCGCTTGCAAATTTATTAGACAATATCACAGAAATGTATGACGACACTTTTAGATATACCGGAAGAGAGCTCCAAGCTTATAAAACAGAACTGGTTCAGCATAGGATGGTTCTTAATTATCTCACGGCAGTGACAGGTGGATATTGTGTCACACTGGCAACGCAGTACGGCGTGAAATGCTGCACTTATATTACGAATAGCACCGAGGACCCGGTCGAGGTCATAGACCAAAAGATGGACGATATTCTCCAATTAAAGTGGGAATTTCGCAGGAGACACAATCTCACCCTTGCTGCTGTGGGCAATGAGCTGACTGGTTGGGTGTCATGGTTGAACCCGCGAAATTGGTTCTCTGGTTTAGGAGAATGGGCTCAAGGAGTCATAATGGATGTAGGGAAATTTCTTCTATGTATCTTAGGTGTTGTCATATCGATTGGCTTGATATTTAGATGCGGTCAGGCTTTAACGAAGTGCAAACGGAGTACCAGGGTAATGAGTCTAAGGAGTGAGGAAATTGTAATTCCAATGGATTTGATCTATGACCCAACGATAGAGACAATGATGTGATGAAAATGTGATTCTACGGTCCGTTTCTTTCACCTGTTTCTCCTTTTCTCCAAGATAAAAAGACCCGCTTGGAAGAGGAATTTGATGACCTTATATACAGACAACAGATGGATTAAAGAAGAAGTTTGACAACCTTGTACACAAACAACAGATGGACTATGCCATAGA